>NW_022994161.1:0-98729 GCF_012275295.1 Melopsittacus undulatus | reverse complement strand
AAGCCTATCCAAATCTCCCCAAGGTAGAAAAAACACAATTTTATTTTCTTCTTTCAAAACCTATTGTTTTTTTTTTTATTGTAGAGTAAGTGTTGTCATGGTGTTAAGGGGGCTTATTAGCTATTGTAGAGGTGAAAGCAATTTATTCCACATATTTGTTATGATTATACTTTAAATGAAACTGCCTCTTAAGACTGAAAAAGTAGTAACTATATGCCTACATGAAGGAATTTTATTCAAAGACCAATTTGCTTTTTTTTCCTTCTGAAGTTGAGGTCTCATGCTGTTTTTTTACTGTTTCACTGTCTGTAAGGAGAAGAACAAAAACAGATAACAAACAGTAAACTCATGATTTCTTATGATTTAATGAAGATTATATCATAAGGTTTCCAAGAACAATATAATTATTTTGAATGTAATGGTTTTGGAAAACCAAAGCTTTTAAAACTATTTAATTTCATTTTCTCCCTGTCAGCTTTGAAAAAATAAAGCATACAGAGCTCCCCAGTACATCTTTTCCTCTAGCAAAGATTAAACCTCGTAATAAGAAAACTACCTAATATATATATATATGTACACACAAACACATATAAATTTAATCTTTAATTGAATTCATCCAACTGGTTCCTATGTGGTAACCCTCCTGGTTCAACCTAGGATCTTTGACCCTTTTCTTACTACAATACTACATTACTTATTAATGATTCCTGCATGCCGTTGAATAAATTCAGTCTTCCGTTTACTCCCTGGAATCAACATAAGCTTTAAAATAGAGGAACATCAATTCTAACATTGTTAATGACACCACCTCCAAATACAGGGGTCCAACACACAATTTGTAATAGTAAATACAAAGTCTCAAATTACATGCTCAAAAACTGGTGGAAAAATTGAGAAACTAAAATAGTTGCTGAAGAATATGTCTAATAATATGAATTACAGACTGTATGCATTAATCAGAAAGCTTGACAGAAAATACACTGATAAAACTCTATGTGAACAATTTGTTTATACTACCTGGGTTAAGAAGCCTCAAATTCTGACACAAGTGGAAAGGTGTTGTCTAGAAATATTCCATATGCAGAACATATTTCGCTAAATACAGCAGTTTTACCTTTTAAACTTGGAGTGCTTCAGTGAACAAGTTAAAAGTAATTTCTTTTCACAATCAAAAGCATATGACTTTTCCTAAGGGAGTCCAATGACCTCCTGACCTTTTAACCCAACACTCCAGTATAATCAGCTAACAACACAGCTCACATAGCCTCTCAACTAACCCTCTTAAAAGAGTATCTTAGGTACTCTATAATTACAAAATACTTATCTACAGTCAATAGATTTTTTTTTCGGTTTTGCTAAATCTGTTAAATCTGGTGGACCATTTGCAACATGCTAATACAAACCTCAGGCACTTTCATTCAAAGGTTGGTTCTTTAGCCTCTCCCACAGATTCCTAAAGCATCTATAAATGCCTTGTGATCTCCCGGAACAACAGGTAAAGTTTTAAAATGCTCGATATGATTAGCTGGGAGGGATGTTTGCTTCAAAAAAACAAAGGAAATCTCAGACACGATTTTGCAAGGATTTTTAAAATAATTCAAAAATAACAAAACCAGTTGGTGTTTAATAGCATGCATGTAGGAAAAAACAAAATCTGCTTGCTGCTTATTTTATGAATATGGGAGTCCTGTTTGTTCTCTAGCATCCAAAATGCATCTCGCAAATTCCTGTCACTTTTGAACTCCCCATAAAGGGAAGGATCATTAATACACTGGCTTGCTCAGCCTGTTAGCAGGAAGGAAAACAACAACCCTCAGAAGACACACTCAGAACTCTTGCTCACCATTTGATAAAAGTAATCATAAAAATATTCACAGTGCTCATGTTCCCTTTTTCTGCAAGGATCGGCTCCAGCATGGCACTACAGAAGACAGGGCAAGGAGGAGCTTTTTTGCTCCTTCTGACTGTACCTCTAGTGCTGCCCCCCTCTCTGCTTCCCTCCTGTTTGCTTTTGCTTTTAAGATCAGCATCAGGTTTACATATTGTGCTGTTTTGTCTTCACATACTTATTAGTCAGGTAACAGAAATGAGTCTAGCTAAGAAGAAAACAAATTTAGTAGATTTGGTAAAGATGAATTCCTCTGGGCACACAAGACACATCCAAGTCCCCCACAATTTTCCCAACATGTTTTTATAAACATGCACTCAGTCTGTTGTGAAGGTAAGAGAAATTATAACACTCCCATCTCAAACTGTAGAAGCCAACTTTACTTATACCCAGTCTTCTCATTTTTTGTCTAAAGACATTTAATCAAAATACAATTATACAGTAAGAAAATACTTCATTTTGTATACAGGATTAAGTGCAAAGTTGACAAAAAGTAAGAAAGATTTCAAAATATTTGATGAATCAAAACTAGAAAGAACTGAACTGCTAAAAATAAGCATTATTATAAGCATAAAATTAATTATTCTAAAATTTGAAATAATCTTCCTGTGATTACTTAAACATAACTCTCATTTTGGAAGGATGATGGTGCAGCTGACAAAAGAAAGGATAAAAAAATACCATGCCTTAATGAAGAATCAACAAAAGACAAAACAAATTTAATCAAGCTCTAAATTTCAAATTATGTTTATACTTGCAAATTCTTCACACACATTACAGATTGCAGTCTTAGAGACATACAAGAAAGGGGTTTATGGATTAAATTTTACAGAATATGTTAATTTTCTTGGTCACTTCTGATCTACTGTTAATAATCACTTTTACTACTAATTTTTCCTTTTTTTAATGTAGGGTTTTCTTCATTGCCATTAGAAGGAAAGTGCCATATTACAACTCCATTAATTTTTCTGATAACATTTTAATCTTCAGTCACAGATGTTGCCATGTCATGATGCTCCTTGATAAAGAACAGACTTCTATTTAATTAAACAGACTGAAGCTATTTCAGGAAATTGCTGCAAATGAATACTATTCCTCAATAAAATAAATGACCTACAGTCTTTTTTTTTGTTTGTTTTGGATACAAAGTATTGGCTAAACAATAGCTTCTAAACAACTAACTAGCAAATGGTTTCTTAACAAACAGTAAGAATTTTATAGCTTTGCGGTGGTTCAGTTTGAAATATTAAAGCATGAAGTTACAAATTTTTACAGAGTAAGACTTAGTATTAGCAGTCTTCAGCAGGCTTTCTTCATAAAAGAACAAGACATGTCCATATTTTTTTTCAGGTGAGAAAGTTTGTTTTGGAGTGTTACTCTTCAAGCAAGAAGACAAACCTGACAAACACTGTCAAACTCAAAGTAGCAAATTATGCTTTGAAACAGTCTCACAGTATGTCCGACAGCAAGTCTGACAGTATGTAAGTTTGATAAAAAAAAACAATGCATGAGAAGTCTACTTCATGCTTGCAGAAGTGGCTAAAGCATAGCTCATTTTAAAATAATATATACCCATTATTTTTAATATTTACTTCCACGAAAAATATCTGTAAAGTCTCAAATTGAGCAGGCATTTGACTTCAGATACAAAGATGTTTCTTTGCCTGTGATTTCTGAATGCCTGCTTGGCCCTTAAATCCATATTTCTGCCAGCTTCCACCTTGATTTTTTTTTTTTCTCTTTATTACAAGACTTCTCTTCACAAGGTACAGTCATGCTGTATATCAACTGCCTAATCCAACCTTTTCCAGTCTAAAGCTAAAGACACTGATACATAATTTTGATGCTTGGGATTCTAACCTTTCCCATTATAAAATGGCCCTTTCTGGTTAATACGTATAATTAGTAGATAAGCTATCCATGAAATTCCTATGAAATATTAAAAACATAGGATAAGCTTAAGACTGCTTCTAAGAAGACAACTGGGGGACTAACAGGTGACCTTTTTAGTGGCAAAATATTACCTTATCTGAATCTTAAGATAGAAAGGTAAAAGACTAAGTTTACATAACATATTGCTAGGGGGAAAAAAACAACAACAACAAAAAACACAGAAGAAATCTTGCTTTTCCTCCTTAAAGAACCAAGGTTTGACTAAAATGTATTACATTTGCATTAGGCTGCCTAATTATAAAGTGTGACACAAATATTTGTCTTAGGCTTACTTTTGCCATCTCCAACAAACAACATACTTTCTAAAATAAATTTTAGTAGAAGTTACACTGGAACATCCCTTGACATAGGAGAAAATACTTTCTTTAAAAGTATATCTCAGGTATGAGGATTAAAAAGATAACTTAAAGCTTCATTTCTTTAATCTTATCACATCTTTGCTCCCTCATATGAAAACGAAGTGATAACTACTGTAGAAAAGAAAAAAAAAGCACACTGCAGACAGATTTTAGGCTGCACCCTTTTTTTTAGTCTGTTGATGGAGATCCAGAAAGGAGGAACCATATTTTCCTCATATTTAACTACTGGGTTTTCCCCAGTAAAAATGTTACAGACTACAGTGTAAAAACATATAGAGAATCCTACAGAGAGAAGGACTGAACATTGGTAACAGGTAAATACAGAACACATAAGGAATGAGAACTGGAGAAATGAGGACCAATAACTGTTGGCTGGCTGACCCAGACACATGTGATTCAAGCTGTATGTCAGAGAAAGTGGTCCTGAGGTATATTTAAGTCACACAATGCAGTATGAAGTTCCCTTTATTGACTATAATTTTCTTCCATGTTTGGTGAATATTTACAAAGAATAAATGAATAATATTCCTATATGCCTCATTTCATGACAGCCATGTTATATTGTGGATTAAAGGAGTTATTGACCATAACATACTTGCAATTTTCCTTTCTGTCAACAATTTTATCACTAAGATATCTGTTAACATTTGTTTCAATGGTTCCAACACCGCTGGGAGTCTGGGGGTCATGGCCTGTTAGTATCTTCACACTGAATCTCAAAGGCAGTGCCAGGAGGATGGTGCCAGATTCTTTTCAGTGTTGTCCTGCAACAATGCTGTGATTCTGTGATTAGTACAGTGTAATTATATGTAAAGTGTTTATCAATATGACCAAGGGTTCCACAAGCTGAAGATTTACAGAAAGCCAACTGCTCAATTTTTACTGTAGCTATATCTAGACCTTGTGCTCTGGGAACTATTCTAAAATACAGATAAACACGATTTCTGGTATTCTTGCAAAATAGATACCATACTGCATTTCATATTCCTTGAAAATTATATTAACCAATAAAAAAGACAACCTGAATTTTGTATAATGTCTGACATAATAATCCAATTAGTATTTCAGTACAGAACCAGAATAATTGTAAAGGCAAAATGTAACAGCAAAGAGTCACAAACACCAAAAGATACAATTATACAACTACACAGTTTTTGATTAAATACCAAATTCATTGTACTTTTTTTTCTTTTCAAAGAAAAATAATGGTAAGTCTTGCCAATGTTTTAAGAAAAATACCTAGGAAATTCAAATCCACATACATTTAAAGTTGTAGATATATATTGGGAGGTCCTGATGGACATGGTCAACATAAGCCAGCAACGTGTCCTTGCCTAAAAGAAGGCAAATAGCATCCTGGATTGCCAGGAGGTCAAGGATGGTGATCATTCTTCTCTACTCAGAACTGGGAAGGCCACATCTCAAATGCTGTGTCCAGTTTCTGAATTCCTCAGCACAAGACAAATAAGGAGAGAGAGTCAAATGAATCTCAGATTCCAAAAATGATTAAGGGTACTTGTCCCACAAAGAAGGCTGAGCTCCAGCTCACAGGAAATCTCACCAGTGTATATAAATACTTGAAGAGAGGGTGTCAAAAGGACAGAGAGCAGCTGCTTTCAGTGACAGGACCTTGTCACTGTCACTGATAATAAAGTAATGGGCACAAACTGAAACACAAGAGGTTCCCTCTGAACATCAGGAAACTGTTTTGTTGTAAGGATGACTGAGTACTAATACACACTGCTGAGCAAAAAGATTTGGAGTCTCCATCCATGGAGGTATTCTAAAGCTGCCTGAATGTAGGTCCTGGTTAACCTGCTTAGGTGGCCATGCTGGGGTATGGATGTAGAACATAAAACAACTGCCAGATTTCCCTGTCAAATTCAACCATACAAACTTTACAAATAAAAACAATTTGTTTTTCTAAGAACTGGAAAACCCATTTATTTAATTATTAGTGAGTTCATGAAGTTCAACAGGAACCTTATCTAAAGAAGTCAGGATTTAATCCATTATTAGCAGAGATTAATAATGTTTTTTTTTTGGGGGGGGGAGTGGGGTGGGAAAACATATACTCTAAAGAAAAAAAATAGTTTCTCTTCATTTATGATACCTCTTTTCCCATTTTTGCAGGTACCTATTCACATTTCATAAGAAAAATCTGTAGAACTGGCTTAAGCATGAATCCACACTAGCTAGGTATTTGCCAAGTTTGTAGCTGTTATTAAGAAAACAAAAAAGGCAACTAGGAATAGTAGCATAACAAACAGTAACACAACAGCACAATTCTTAGAGCTCCAAAGATTTGTTTAGAACTTACACATATGACTAGAATTGTCATAAATATTTTATTAATAGGCTCCTTTAAAAAGTAGACTGAACATGAAAAGAATTATATTTTGCTTAATTAGAAGCACAAGAATAATTTTCCTAAAAAAACAAACTATTCAAGCTAGCAATGTGTATATGTATTTACACATACACACATGCATTAGGCTTATAGAGAAGAATAGAGACTTATTAAGCAACTGACAACAGTTTTCAGGACTGAGGCCTGCATTTTTCACTGCAAACTCTAAAATCAGTCAACTCATTTCATGCATTACAATTCTATTTGCACCTTGTAATACTTCCGCTCTTCAGCCACATCCACATTACACTTAAAGAATAGTCAGTGGACCAGTATTTCCTTTGAGACTAAAATTACACAGATACTGTAACCATCTATTTGAAACTGTGCCTCAAATTATAAATTCTATAATGCAAGCATTACACATACAATTTACATACACAAAACCCTTTGGAGTTCCTTTATAACATGAAAGAATTTTAAAAAAACATTTGAATGTTTTCCCTTTTATCATCAGAAGTAGAGTTTGTGTACCTATACAGTACTTATAATTTCATAATGCATTACACTGTTTCTTAAGCTTTCAAAATTCAATCTTTTGTGACAGGCTTTGCATCTTAAGAAACACCAACCAACCAAAAAAAAAAACCAAAAACCAAAACACAAGTCACCAAAACCCCACAAACTCCCCCCAAGTCTCCCCCCCAAAAAAAAGAAATCTCCAAGAAAAACAAAGGAAAAAACATTAAAAACACAAACCATAACTCTTTTCTGACCAGCAGAACTTTCCAGTCTCCTATTGCTTTAAGTCTGAAATGCATAGGTAGTTCTTAAAAAAGAAAATCAACAGGAACCCATCCCTCCCCCCAGAAAAAACCCTAACAAAAAAATCACATTTACAGAGATACAATATATAAACAGATCAGGAAAATAAATTAAGGATATGCAATAGAGCAATAAAATATAATCGCATTAAATTCCTCTGTCAGTAAACTGACATTTCGTTTCTAAATATTAAGTACTATACCAAGAATTCTAAATTATATCAAAGGCAAAAATATCTAAGACAAACACACACAGTGCTTATTTTTTCTGTCTTCTTTAAGGCATATGATTATTTACCACCCAACAGGTAATTATCCACTTTTCCTTTATTCTAAGCATCTATTCACTCCCCTAGAGAATGTGATTTGCATAAAGATGATCTCCTGGGAGTTTTGGCTCTATCTTAAAAATCATGATCAATTTCTATGTAATCCAGCTGGATATGAAGCGAGATATGGCACACAGATGAACGGAAATGCAAGAAGCACCAAAGCGTGAAAGAAAGTCACCTTGAAGGGCTGATACTGCAGAATATTTTGCCTAAGGTTTCGTAGCTCCATTACACATGCATGCTCAAAATATACACTGTCTAAGCATAAACTATATGCACAATCACCTAATGGAGCAGCTAAACACTACCAGAATGTACATCCTAGCAAGGTTAAGGTCTAAGTAAATTATGCCTTCTTGATAATTTGTTTTTCTCCAATTAAGTTGACAAATAAACTCCTGCAGATGGCTTTGATAAATTTGGATAAAAGCTAGTTCCTTTCAGCAGAGAGCAACTGTATCTCATTTGCCATACAAAGACTATAGCATACAGACTATATTCTTGAGCCAAAAAGAAAAGGTACAAGGTTTTCACTTTTGATTAATAGCTTTGAAACTCACAATGATATTGTCCTAGAATGCTCATTTGTCCTCCTATTTTGAGCACAAATGTTATCCAAGCATTTTGCTAGTTCTGCCCTATCCTCCTTCCCCTGAAAGGCCTGGTAGGTCAGTCAATTCTGAGAATAAAATTAAGCTATTTGTCTATTTATTTATTTAAAATAAAAATAAAAGAAAAAAATAGTAGAAAGCTCCCCACCTAAACCATCCAAGATCAGATTTTTAATTAATTTAAAAGAATAACTCCAACAAACTCAGCTCTACATACTCCTTTTAGGTTAATACAGCTGCAAAAGGCCTTTACACCCATACGAGCAGCACATTTCAGAAACTTGCGCAAATCTTCAGAGAAATAATGCTGAGTATTTTAAAAAGAATCCATTCATTGTCATCACGGAGGAAGAATAGGAGGCTGAGATCTTAATGTAAGTCTTTTTTTCAAGAGAGTAACCCATGCTTAAGGTCCTTTCCAACCCTAACTATTCTATGACTCTATGCTTAATAACGGGAAAAAGTATGAAGCCTCCAACATCTAAAGATAAATCCTCATCTTTCTACTGATTAATCACGGTAAAAGATAGCTTAATACAAATTTAATGGCTTGAATGGGTGTTAATGTTTGTTATGAAGGCATATAGATGATATAGACACTTGTACCTGCAACAAATAATGACAAATAACAGAGTTCAATTACATGTTTTCCTCACATGAATATTTAGTCTGGTAAAAAGAGTTACTCTCAGCAGAAACTAGAAACAGCTCTCCAGAAAAATTTCAAAGCACTAAATGTCATTTACACAACTCAATTTAATTCTAAAAATTGTGAATTGATTGCAAACCCCATCAAATTAGAATACAAGATGTACAGGTGGGTAAGTGTTGTTTTTTTTCTGTAAGTGCATTTCATAGAATCATACAATAGTTAGTGTTGGAAAGGACCTTAAGATCATCCAGTTCCAACCCCCCTGCCATAGGCAAGAACACCTCACACTAAACCATATCACCCAAGGCTTCGTCCAACCCAGCCTTGAACTCCTCCCCAGGGATGGAGCATTCACAACTTCCCTGGGCAACCCATTCCAGTACCTCACCACCCTTACAGTAAAGAATTTCTTCCTTATATCCAATCTAAACTTCCTTGTTTAAGTTTTAACCCGTTACCCCTTGTCCTATCACTACAGTCCCTAATGAACAGTCCCTCCCCAGCATCCCTGTAAGGCCCCCTTCAGATACTGGAAGGCTGCTATGAGGTCTCCATGCAGCCTTCTCCTCTCCAGGCTGAACAGCCCCAACTTTCTCAGCCTGTCTTCATATGGGAGGTGCTCCAGTCCCCTGATCATCCTCGTGGCCCTCCTCTGGACTTGTTCTAACAGTTCCATGTCCTTTTTATGCCAAAGACACCCGAACTGCACACAATACTCCAAGTGAGGTCTCACAAGAGCAGAGTAGAGGGGCAGGATCACCTCCTTCGACCTGCTGGTCATGCTTCTTTTGATACAGCCCAGAATATGATTGGCTTTCTTGCCTGCAAGCACGCACTGCTGACTCATTCATTTTCTCATAGACCAACACCCCCAAGTCCTTCTCCACAGGGCTGCTCTTAATCTCTTCTCTGCCCAACGTGTAGCTGTGCCTGGGATTGCTCCGACCCAGGTGTAGGACCTTGCACTTGTCATGGTTAAACTTCATGAGGTTGGCATCAGCCCACCTCAGAAGCGTGTCATTCCCACTTTTTGTCTCCACATAAACTCCATGCACATCACCAGAAATCAGATACCTTGTTCCTCACTGATGTAAAGGAAAAGAAGGACTGTGGCTTCCCATAGAGCTGCAGAATCACTCATGCTGGTAGGTACCTCTGAGGATCACCTAGTTCAACCTCAGCTCAAAGCAGGGTTAGCTAGAGCATGTTGCCCAGGGCCATGTCCAGCAAAGTTTGAACAGCTGCAAGGATGGAGAGGCCACAACCTCTCTGGGCAGTCAGTGCCAGTTTTTACACACCCACATTGTGAAAAGCTGTGTATTTTGGGGGTTTTATAAATGGCATTTCCTAAATTTCAACTTGTGCCCATGTCCTCTTGCCCTTTCACTTGATACCAGAAAGAAGTCTGGCTCTGTCTCTGTATCCTCCCATCAGATATTTATACACATGGATAAAATCCCCTGAGCCTTGTCTCCTCTGGGATGGCTTCTTCCCATTGTCTGCAGAAGGAGTCATCTCATTCTTTCTGATCTGGTGGTCTGTGGTGAACACCCACCACAGCATCACCTCCATTGGTCTGCTCTCTATGACCTAGCAGCTCCCAGCCGGCTCATTGTTTGGTCCCAAGGCAAAGTTCCCTCACATAATGTGCAAAACCTGCTGTGGTTCCTCACTGCCCTCCTCCATCATTCCTGTGATTGCTTTGCCCCACTTGATCAGGAGGATCACCTTGCTTTGTAGGCACCTTTTATCCCCAAAGAAGATCCCATAGTCATAAGAGCCCAGCCCATGCTGTTGACACCAATTACACAAACAGTTGCAGACCTACAGGGTCTGTCCACTCCCTCTCTAGCCCTACCCCATACATGAGAAAACCATCTGGGCCACATGTCCTCAACCATGACCTGTAAAAACTTATAGCCATAATGCATACTCTCCAGGTGCCATTGACTGCATCACTGTTGCTCACCTTCTACTCTGGCTGTGCTCCAGACACGGTCTGGTGTTTGTCCTGGTGTTGCAGGTGAATTATTCAGGGAAGTCATCCTTAGTGGGTTAATTAAAAGGGCTTTCTTCAGATGAAGTGACGATCAAATAGTAAGGAATCGACGACTGAAGGAAAATCATAGCATAAGCAAATGGCGCTAAAGTAATAGTGGAATGGTAATGAGAGTCACAGGAATCATTTAGGTTGGAGAAGGCTGTAAAGGTCATCGAGTCCAACTGTTAAGCTAACACTGCCAAGTTTACCAGGAAACCATGTCCCTAAGTTGGCCCTTGACTCTGCACTTGCAGGTGGGGCAGCCGCCCCACTGACCTGGGTGCCAAGGGCTCAGGTCCCTGCCTATGCACTTCACAGCCAGCCCCATGATGCCATGGCCAGGTCGCAGTGGGTGGTGTGTGGCCAAGGGTGCCCCTGCCCATATTTGGGACACACATGGGCCAGTGGTGCTGATGTCACAGAGGCCACAGTGGCGGGTGGTGGGGGCAGGCCTATAAAAGGGGGAACGCAGGGCACAGTGCCTCACTGCGACCTGGTGAGGTGCGGGGAGCAGAGGGCAGGGACAGGGCTCTCGGGGGCCTGCTGAGGGAGAAGGAGGCTCCACACCGCAGAGCTCTGTCCTGTGCTGCAAACTCACCCACGTCTCTCTTCTGCCTCAGAGGTAGCAGAGGAGCATTTGGAGAAGAAGCCCCAGCGTTGCTGGGACAGGGACTCTCCAAACACCTACCTTTGATATCTGACACGTCCGCAGGGAGGTGTAGGACCCCCCAACGCGATGGAGCAGGGTGAGAGCAATGCCCCCCTCCTATAGCCTGACAAAGGGACTCCTGAGGCTGTTGGCGTGGACTGGGAATGTTGGCAGGGGGAGGCAGGAGCTCCAAAGACACCCTGGGAGAGGGCCACTCCTCTGTTTGGCAAGCGGGATCAGGGCTGGGCAGTGTGCACCCTCCAGGACACCCATGCCTACAGTGCCCTTTCCAAGGCTTCCAGCCTTGCTCAGCAGCAAGCTAGGCAGGAACAGAGCAGTCCTTGGGGGCAATCCCTCGGGATGAGCACCCACAGAGGTGCTCATTCTCAGTGGCATATGCTCTCTCCCCTCCAGCATGCACTCTGTGTCACCGTGCAGAGGCAAGCACGGACATCTGCGGGCAAAAACTGAATTATGAATGGATCGCTGCCCATCACTTTTGCCTGGTGAGTTCCTCTGAGGTTGCTTTCATCTTTGCAACGCACCTGCCCTGCCACATACCCCTCATCTGCTCCTCGTTTCTGCTCTTCTGCAGCTTTTTGCCAGTGACCTTCAGCCACAAGCGACAGAACAGGAGGAAGAAATAAAATTTATTTCTATGGATTTTCAACGTACAGTTGAGCAGGCAGCCGAGATGGTGAGGATCTGAGATGATCAGGGTGATTCATGCCAGGAGAGGTTTGTGGGAGCTTAGCGCAGATGCCAAGAACAGAATCCCAACCTCTCCACCCAGCTCTGGGACAGAAGTCTTGCTCCCAGCAGCTCCACAGAGGCTCCAGCACAGGAGCCTGCTCTGCCAGGTGGATCTGTGGCCTGTGATCCAGCTGGGGCCACATCCTGCGCCTTGCCCCGAGGTGTGGGTCTGGCTGTGGAGACCATGAGGCTGCTGCTGATGGCAGCTGCTCTGCTCTTTCCAGACCTGCTTTGTGTGTGGTGAAACGGGGGCCACCGTCGCCTGTCAGGAGATGGGCTGTGACCGCAGGTTCCATCTCCCCTGTGCCATGGAGGGTGGATGCATCACCCACTACTTCATGCCGTACAGGTACCCCCCTCTACCCTTCTCCCCATCACTAGGGAAGGACCCAGCACTTCTCATCTCACCCATCCTTTCCCTCTTCCCATAGTTCCTTCTGCTGGGAGCACTGCCCACAGCAACAAGAGCTGGAGGCTCCGGAGGACACCAACTGCCTCATCTGCATGGATCCACTTGAAGGCAGAACGACCTACAGGACTATGGTGTGCCCAGCATGTAAACATGCCTGGTTCCACAGGGCCTGCATCCAGGTAGGAGCCGCTCCCTTGCTCCGGGCACAGCAAGCTCTCAGCAGCACCACAGCCTCACTCACGCTCTTTCTGTTTCTCCTGCAGGGACTGGCTATGCGTGCTGGCGCGTTTTGCTTGCAGTGCCCTCTGTGTAAAAATAGGAGACTCTTTCTAAAAGAAATGCTCCTCATGGGGATCCGAATCCCCATAAGGTTGGTGTCCTCCCGGCCAGCACTGTGCCATGCCTGGACCTGCCCCTGCACTTGTGGCCCTCTGCTCAGCCCCAAGTCTAGGCTTTAGCTCCATGCAGGAGTTGGAAACAGGGTGTCGGGGGAAGAGCGGTGAGGCCCTGTATATGCCTTACACTGTGGCAGCAGGGGCTCATCAATTTTCCTTTCCCCATCAGACAAGCGTTATGGGAAGACGACAATGCATATGAAGAACTGTATGAGAGACATGGGAGCTGCAATGCCAGGGAGTGCCTTTGTGCAGAAGGCAGGGAGGAGGCAGAGCCAGATGGGTAAGTTGCCAAAGATGCACCCTGGGGGTCGGCACGGGATCTCTGTCTCAGCAAGGGCTCGAAGCAGCAAGGGCTGAGAACAAGAGCTCTGCTGGACAATCCCGTGCTGTGGGCACTTTATCCTTAGAGACATGAATCCACTTCTTTCCCCAGGCCCTGGCAGCTGCTCCTGTGCAGCTCCTGCGCTGCTGTGGGCACTCACAGATGCTGCTCCAACCTGGGGAACAGTCATGAGGCCACATGGGAGTGTGAGAGCTGTGCTGGCCTGGGCAGCTGTAAGTGTGGGGCTAGGGGCCAGGAAAGGCCTGGCAGTGGGTGCCTGCTACAGGCTTGGCAGAGCCTGAATGCTCCCGGAGGGCTGGGGCACTGCTCTGGCCTACCCTACCCCAGGTGTGGGAGCCAAGCCCTTAATGTTCCTGCTTTCCCTTGTAGCCTCCAGTGCCAGCTCAGAGCTTCCTGCTCCCAGCACTGCCGGCCCAGCAGCATCAGGGCAGACTCTGGAACCTCCAGCACAGGATTCCAGCAGCAGCAGACAGATGCCATCAGCACCATGCCACGGTTGCCCAGTGTGTGAGGGCAGCAGCCGCTCCAGCCACCCTGGGCCTGACGGACGGCAACACCAAACCCGGTACACCCGTCAGACCCAGACACCCTACAGGTGGCCTAGAAGACTGCAGGGGAGAAGCCGACCGCCAGCAACACGCGCTGCGAGCAATACCCGCAGCCAGGCGGTGCCACGGCTGTCACAATGCTCCCCGTCACGTGACACCCGCAGGCGCAGCACCACCAGGCAGCAGCCAGCGGCAGCGTCCCGCCACTCTGCACCACTGCAAAGAAGCAGGAGCAACAGAGGCGGTGGGCCCGTGCGGGTGCGAGACCGCTCCCGCCTGCAGCGTCGAGCCCAAGCTCCCTATTCACGGCCCAGAAGACGCTCCCAGGGCAGCCGCACAGCTGCAGCTCGAGCTGGGAGGAGCCCCCGCAGACAGGTTGCGCCCAGGCTGTCCCAGGGCTCACCAGCACGAACGAGTCACAGCTGCAGCACCAGAAGACAGCGGCCATCAGCATCATCCCGTGGCTCCAGAGCACAACAAAGACGCAGTGCCTCAAGATCAACTAGGCCCGTGCAGGTGCGAGACCGCTCCCGCTCGCAACACCGAGCCCAAACTCCCACCAAGCGGCGCAAAAGATGCCGTTAGAGCAGGCACACACCAGCACCACGGGCAGAGGAGCACACACAGACAGGCTGTGTCGCAGCTATCCCAGCACTCCCCAGCACGTGCTAGCAGCTGCTGCAGCAGTGAGTCAGGAGTCATCAGGGAGCAGCAGCTCCAGAACTGACAGTCAGGAGGCTTTATAGCCATGGCAGTGTTCTCTGGCACCAGACACTGGCACTGCAACAACCGGGCCATGCCACAGCTCCCCAGCGTGCTCCCAGTTGAACTGTCACACCCAAACTGCCTACACGCAGCCCAAAAGACAGCAGGAGAGAAGCCAACTGCCAGCACCACGTGGTGAAAGGAGCACCCACAGCCAGGCAGTGAGAGGCTGTCTCAGTGCTTGTTCAATACCTGAGACCAGGAGCCCCAGAATCAACAGGCATTGGCCATCAGCAGCATCCTTGGACTCCGCAGCACTGGAAAGTGGCAGCAGCTCCATCCCCAGCGCAAGACAACTCCCACTTGCAACATCGGGCCCAAACTCCCAAAACATGGCCTGGATACCTCAGTGGGACCAACCCTGTTTCATCTCTGAGCGACCACTCTGATCCCCTTCTACCGGCACAATAAAGGTGGCCCTTCTTCTCTGGACTGGGAGATTCCAGGGTCTTTGGTTGGCTTCCTCCCCCCTCTGCCTTTCTCAAGGGGCAACATCAGTGGTGGACTTGGCAGTCCTCTGGTAAAGGTTGGACTTGATGATCTTAAAGGTCTAGTTGACTCTACTGATTCTACTTGATTCTGTGATTCTGTGTACTGTTGACAGTCACGGGTGCTCAGATCCCACCACATCTATGTGCTGCCACACCTCACTTTCATCATCATAACACTAGTTCCCACAGAGAATCAAACTCAGCACTTCAGAAAGGCATATTTCTCAAATTAGCTACTGAAATTGATTTTTACCATATTATTGATGCCATCATAGCCATTCAAGGAAGAGGTCTCTTATCCTGCGATTTTTGTCTCAAAAATTCTATGTGCAATGATGAAAAGCTCTTAACACTACCACTAAATGTGACCCTGCTAAGACCACACTATGTATCTATGCATATACAATATCCTTCACATTTAGAGTATATAGACAAGTGTTTAACTGTAGCATACATGCTCATACATTGCAAGTTGAATGGCTCAGCAGAGATGGATGTTCAGTGATGCACATGCCAGCCACAGACTCACCGGTAACATCTGACAGAAGCTGCCTTGGTTCAGCCCTTCCAGCATGGGCCATGCTTCACTGTTGACATGGGACCTAGCTTCTGGTCCAAGATGAACTTCCGAGAACCTTCAGCAAGCTCTAAAGCACAGCACATACAATAATGCTTCCCTGGGCTTGCTCCTGTTTTGCTTAACAGTTTTGGAAATTCAAGCTACTACACATCTCATACATTGTTAGATTTACTGGAAGTTCTTACTGAGCATTTCTCCAGGGCCTAGTAGACCTTTAGGAACTTAGACTTCTCAGGGGACATTTTTTTCACATACAGAAATATCCTGCAAATTGTTGCATCTTGTGTTATCTTGTGGGAAAAAATATGATTTAAGTTTTTCTTCTGTTGAATGAAATACTAATTTCCACAGGTAAAGGATCATCCTGTTACTTGGAGTTTATATTGGCCAAATGAGAAAGCAAGAGAAAAGTGAAAGAAAAAGTATTTTTTTTCTTTTTTAAAATTCTCTTTAGCAAAATGCAGAACACAAAGACACAGCTTGAAATAGCAGTTGTATAGTGCAGGGATTGATTTCCTCCAGTGTCACTAATAGGGACTGCTTACTGTATGTTCATCCACTTCAGGCTCATTTTTACAATCCATAATGGTTATGTGTGTTGAACAGAAAAGAGAGAAATTGCTGCAACTGTTCCTCAATATTTTAGAGGTCTAACCTACAGAGCAAAATGGTATAAGATCCTACAGGGAGGGCTTTGCACACTGCACAGCCTCAGAATTCAGTACATGAAAATATATGCAAGAGAAAGAAGTAATGAAGCATTCACAAGTAATTTATATTTGAGGCTCTCCACTGGAAACATATACACACTGAGCTTCTGTTTAGCAATTTTTTCTCAGCTATTTCATAGGAGAAAGGAAAAAAGCAAGCCTTCTTATTTGCCCATATAGAAGCTAGAAGAATAAAGCTGTTTTAGTAATGTAGATTTTCAGATCAGAGAGCAAATTTGCTCAGTGTATAAACACACCAGAAAACACCTCATACAAAAAGACCCAAAGTTGCCTTAGAAGGCAAGGGAAGTTGGTGGTGCCAAGGGTATACAGAGAGCAGGTTCTGCTCTGCCTCTTCTGAAACCATGCAGTCATCCTCTGAAAAGCAATTTTAGAACTACAGGGAAGTTGTAATGTGGAGCGGGTCAAAAATGTAATGCCCTCAAAGTGGAATGCTTTCAATACTAAGTTCCACATAAAACCAAACACTCCTGCAAACAGCTTGAATATTCACTTATATGAACACTCACTTGAATTTCCCTTATAATCTGGAACAACTGAATGGAAGCAAATACAAACATACTGTAAAATCAGAAACACACCACCACTATAGCTACTGTCTGCATCCTGAAGGCTTTTCAATTCAGTTCTGAGTAGGCAAAAACTGCTGTAGGGCACACGTCTCCATGTCCCAGAGTCAGAGAGAACATGTACAGGCAGAGCTATTGATACTTAGAACTGGGAACACCACTGCAAAGCATTAAGGCTGGAGAAAAGGTGGCACAGAGGGTCTATGAAATTGGAATGTGTCTTTTACACCTTATTTCAAAGGGAATCATTGACTGCTCTGAAAGAGTTTCCTTACACCCTTCCTAACTCTCTTGGAAACCACAGCAAAGATCTGCCAGTCAGTGGTCTCTGAATAATTGCAACTAGGATGTCTGAGGTAAAAGTTGTTCTTTGGTGTCAAAAGTAATGTAATAAACAGAAAAAGGGAAGATAGAAAATAAGAGAAAATACTTGGAACGAATTAGTTATATCTTTGGCAATGTGTGAATTGTGCCTGAGTCCAACCCAATAATGAACACAATCTCTCCCATTCCCGAGGACCTGTCCAATGGAAATTAACATCTGGTAAAGATCAGCTCAAGCCCAATAAAGTAATTTTCAGTCTTGATCAAAGAAGCTGGGAGAGGTGGTCCTGTGTGAAAAAATACATTCAATTATAGCTCCTCTCTCTGAGAGCAATATTAGTGATTTCAGCACTATATAGAGTCATAGAATAGTTAGGGTTGGAAAGGACCTTAAGATCATATTGCAGATATATATCTACTATATAATAGATCCAAACACATTAAACTAACTTAACCTGTTTTTCCCCAGGTGAACGTAAGTATGTATAGCATTGCACATGTGTCATAAAATCATTGTATGATTTTTTTTTAAGAATTTGGAAGTATAAGAACAGCCACGTTTAATGGTGGTTATTGTTTTGCTATAACACATATGTAAAGGAATAAATTAGTTGATTGCTTCAGTCATGTACCACTCATCCACCTCCAGATTCATACCAGAGCAATGCAGACTTACCAGGTAAAGTACGCTTGGGTTAAAATTAATAATAATAAATAAATTGAACTTGAGTGCAGGAAACTTAGCTTTTCAACACAACCCCATACCTAAACAGGTGGACCTTCTGTTCTCACCTTCTCTCACAGATACACTCAGCTACTTGAGACAATTTATGTGAAAAGTATTCAAGAATATTGTGCTAAAAATGCCACAAACCCCTAAATTGATAGTACATGGGACAACAGCTTTCTTCAGCACTGAAGATCAACCCAAATGAGAAATATGTTGCTAGCAGTTTAGTCAGTGGTATTAGCAGAATAAAGGAAAAGAATTTGAAAGATTACTGTTGAATGAGATAAAATGTGAAATTTAAAAGCCCTTTAAATAATGAGTTTCTTGCTGTTAAAATTTGCTACAGTTAGATAGCAAAACAATTACTTTTTGACAGATTGTGTCTGTCAATGGCAACTATTTAAAGGGTAGACAAATTTAATACAGTTATTTCTTTCTTTATTGTCTCTTTTGTATTCCCAGGCTTTCTGAGCGAGCGGCTGTTGGGGACTTCTATGGATGGTAACAATACGGTAACAAGGGACTACAAAACACCGTTTCTGTAAGTGAAGTACCAGTGGACATGCACAATGGTTCTCCTTCTTTGAAAAAATTCCTCCAATGATTTGGTCAGGAAATTACATTTTTCCTTTTGAAAAGAAATAAAAATCATCAATGATTCTGCTGCTCTTGCGAGCCATGGCTGAGGGTGCACCAGCTCATTTCCTTTCTTCTTACCTCCACAACAGTAGCTAGGGAGTTGTATTTTCTCAGAAATACTACTTAATGTTTTATGAAATGTTTAATAATAGCTAGTTCTATTTCTTGGTAGTTAATTCCTTAGTTGCCGAAATATCTTTCAATAGTAATCTATAATTGTTTTTTTCCTGCTGAAACCACAGAGATTTCTAACATGTTTGCTGCACAACATGAAAGGTTTGCAGTGTTTTTTAAATGGTCCAGCTGAATTAGAGTGGTAATTAGTTTCTTTTTCTGTGTGTTTTTTCTTTCATTCAACTGGAAACCTCAGATGAGACACCTTGAGAATGACTCAATGCTCCTCTACTGTAGGTGATTCCTAAAATCAGCATTAGGGTACATTGTAACTGCCACTCCTAAATACTATTTTAAAAATATTTTTAATGGAAGAATGAAGGCATTCTAAAAGGGAAAAGCAGAAAAATTATCCCAGTTATACAAACAGTACAGGGCAGAAGGAACTTCTTTTTATAGTGATGAGCCAAAATGGACTGTGGAGTTTGGCTAGGTGGCTTGAGAGGGTTTTACAAAGCCCAGGAAAGTGAGCTTGGCATTATCTGCAAAGGCTGTTCCTTTCCCTTTCTTCTGCTTACAAAGTGGAGGTCTCTGCTGCATATAGCTATCTATTTTAGAAAGGACAACTATTCAGCTATAAAAGTATACATTAAAAATATTTTAGTGCCTGCCTTTCTCTATTTACTTCCTGGAAATACTTAAAAATAAATAGAAAACAAACATAGTTAACTTGCACCATACTTTGACATCAACCCTTTACCATCCTTGAAATATATTAGACTAAAAGAAAGCATGCACTTTTTACAGCTCATTTGCTTCTGTTCTTTGAAACTATAAATAATTTTAATTTGAACTTTAAAGAACATTGAGATACAGCAGTTTCACACTAACAATATTTCAAGTAAATAAGGAGTGATGTCTATCATTCCATATTTTGAATGGATGGTATTTTTCACATTGTTTTTTTTGTTTGGTTTTAACTCTCCATCAGTAAGTGGTGGTTTTCCTATAATCACTTATTATTACCTTATTACCTTCTTTTTCTCCCACCTTTCACTATTTTTTTTTTAGACCATCTAGGGCTAAGCACTTCTCCTATATATAGCTTTACACTAAGTTCTAGGGTATTCTACCTGGTAGGTTCCCAAAAGTTACCTCCTATAAAACCCTGAACCTTAAAGAAGCATCATTTATTGTAATTTACTGGCCTTTATTTAAAGGCTATTTATAACATGAGAGTGGTGATTGCTTTCTGTGGTTTTTTTCAGAAAATTTTTTTGTGGGTTTTGGGTTTGTTTTTTTTATTTTTTTTTTTTTTTTTTTTTTTTTTACTGTCTTCATAGGTTCACTCTTCTAATGCTCAGGATTCTTTACTGCATACTGTGACCAGTTTTGGACATTACACTATAACACAGAAATACTGGAGGAAGTCCAACCAAAACCTATCAAGATGGTCAGGGGCACAAAATGCAAGAACTTAAGAGCAGACAGTTTGTTTAGATTAAGGAAAAAAAAAAAGGAGGGGGGGAACCTACTGATGTTTATACACAGAACATTAGGTCAAGCAGTTCTCAGAGATGCACAGCGGAAGCATGAGAAACAACAGACACAAGTTAGAACATGGGACTTAATGAAGGGAAAAAGAGCTTATTCACAGTGAGGTCTTAGAACAGGGGCTAAAAGAAGACTGCAACATCCATCCTTGGAGATAGCTGAAAATCAAAATATGCAGACCCTGAACAACCTGACACAATTGGCCCTACTAGAGCATAAAGTTAGACTACATGATGTCCATATCCATTCGTTCATTCCAACCTAAATGATTTCATGATTCTAAGGTTCTAACTGGGCTTATTAAATATATTGCTATCTCCACTATGCAGTGGGAGAATTCAAGTCAGAAAGTTTTCAAGAAAGCAATAACAGGAATTTTAGAATATGTTAAAATCCTAAACCATCTTCAAATTTCTTGAAAACTATCTGGTTCAGAGCTGATAGGGTTGGTAACACATGAAAGAGAAATGCTTTTTCATTTGTTTGGGTTGACTTCCTTTCTAGGGTTTATATGTAAATCATCCAAGTAAAAAGAATAATTTCCAATAAAATCATTGGTAACTCAAAGCCTTTTCAACATGTAATTTTTTAAGTAGTAAAGTGAGTTATTTTTAATTTTATTATGTCTTCTTCATAGTTTCTATAGTAAAGATTAGGAAACTCATCTTTGCAATATGAAATAAACTGACTTTAGAAGCTGATGCAAATTAAATTTAAAGCTTTTTATAGCTTTGTTCACTATTCCTACATCAAGGCAAGAGTTCAGCAAGCAATCAACATATGAAATATAAAGTGAAAGTACTAGAAGTAAATCATTTAAAGACTACTTAAGACAGCAAAAGCACCTTAGGAAGAAACGGGGAGTACCTCTGAAAATCTCAAAAATTACATCTTAAAAGCTAGAAAATTACCATATGATAAGGTCAAGAGTGGTAAAGTAGATCACACGTGTTTCATGAGAAGAGCGGTTAATGTGCAGCTGGGTTTTTAACAATTCTTTAAAGTTAAAGTATAAGATATGGGGTAAGAATTCTTCCAACATCGGGGTGTTCAAAATATGACATACTAATTGACATAAGAGTTGATTTTTGAGACCTGATACACAGTGCTTAGACTATTTACTAGAACAGATCTCTAAGTAAAAAGCTTGCATATAACAATTTATTTTTCACAGAAGAACTATGAATTACTGAGATTCTTTAGAAGTCTCATTCTATTTTAATTACAGATGTCTAATCTTTCTGCATCTCCACTCAAAAGCTTCTTCATAGTCACATCCCTTCAAATAATGTTTTGATTTCTACACATTTATCTCAGATGGCTCACAGCTCCCCCAACTGTCTATGAAAACAAAACTTAAAACTATGTGAAAAAGAGTGTATTATTTGTGTCTCAAATGATTTGCAACATGTGTGTATTCACAAATAACACAGGGGATTTCTTATCAAAAGAAGTGACATGAAGTGTCAGACTATGTCTGTTTATTTTTATCCAAGTTTAGCCAGTCTAGGAAAGCTCTTCCAGAAAGCTACACCACAAGAAAGAAAAAGAGGGAAATAAATTTACATATTGTTTCAAATGTATGATTTATTATTTTTCATCCCGGCTATGCAGAACATAGAGTTCTTGTTATAGGGAAAAATGAATTGGATATAAGAATGATTGCTGAGGGCAAAGGAGACACATTGGGGTAGAAGAAAAGCAGCATGTTACTAGGAGTGTTAAACTGTGGCAGGAACAGAGTAAATGGCTTAGCAATAGTACAGTCTGTCTGTACACAGAATCATAGAATCAACTAGGTTAAAAAAGACCCCTAAGGTCATCAACCATTTTCCCCAGGACTGCCAAGCCCACAACTAAACTGTGTTACGGGGGGCCTCAGCTACACTGAACACCTGGAGTACATCTAGTCACCTCTTCCTCACCAGGTTGGATGAGGTCTTGTCCTCATTTCTGAGGAATTCCTTTCCTTCTGGAAAGCATCTGTGATTTGATGTCTGTTGGCTGTTACCCTTCAACAGTCAATATCTAAGGTAGCTTGAGTGAGACTAGAAAGTTGAAACAGTTAACACACCCAGGAACTTCTGCTGGGCCACTGCAGACCCATCTGAACTACAGAACACACAAATCACCTCTTAATTCTTCATATAGGCCAGCTGTTGCTTTCTATACTTCTAGACTGACATTATTTGAAAAACAAGACAAAAAACCTAGGTAAACACATGCGGTATCTGGCTTGCATTGGCCAGTGAGAGAGCATAAAGCAAGCAATGGATTTTTTTCAGGTATTTATGCCAAACATACGTTTTATATTACGTAAGACAATAAATATTATAGTTCTATTTATATTTTACCTGGGAACCCCCCCCCCCAAGAAAAATCCCTAAAAAACCAACACCCCCTCACCCCCCAAAACCAAAAGAAATCAAAAAACCAAAAATTAAAAAACAACCCAAACCCTCGCAATATTATTGATATACGCATTCACATTCCTGCTACTAAACCTCAGACAACACTCACCTTTCACCTCTGTGTCCACATTTTCCAGTACAAGAAGATCACTTTCTTGCTGTTGAATAAATTACTCACATGTAATACCTCTGATCATATAGCAATGTGGAGTGGCAAAAAGTGGAAATACCTTTCCTCTCTTACTTAATTGCTATTAATCCAATACAATGTGTGAACAGAGTGAGACTGCAGCTGGGGAGAGTTTCTGCTCAAGGTTTACAATGGAACGGCAGTAAAAAAGGTATATGAGAAAGCTGATATGCCTATTAAATTGCCCAGTGCATTGAATGAGACAAAAGAGAACACAGTACTCAATTCTGTAATTAAGTGTTGTATTAACAGCACATGCTATTTTGACAACAGCATCCCAAATTCCATCCGCTTTTGGCCAAAATGAGAAAATAAACACAAGAATTAGAAGAAATTAAGTTACTCCTTTCCTAAATGGGACCGACACTTTCAGTATACATCATTCCAAAGCAGCACATAAGGCAAGAGTGTACTTACTGGCAAAATAACTCTAAAAGCTTTGCTCATATTTTAAGTGCTGCCCACACCCAGAATAGTGACAGAGCACTAAGAAAATTAATCCCTAGATGGCACCATTACTCTGTCATTATTATGTGTAAATTCTTGCATCTGGGAAGAAAGTGTTAGTGGTTTTCAGCACAATTTCTTAATGCATCCATGACAAGCATCTCGGGAATGTGTTCACTGTTCCTATTGCTTTAAGTATTCTGCTCATGAACCCATATACCTCTTTCATCTCCGGGTTTCCTTTGTGTCCTTTATTGTCATATTTGTCACAAAAGCAGTGCACGTGTGACAATGATTTCCATTTTATTGAAATAATTTAGCATCCCTGGCTGCAAAATAAAATTCAAGTATAGTTTTCAAAATTTGCTAATATTCAGAAATAAAAATAGTTCTATAAATGAACTTGAAGATGGTTCAAGGAACGAAAGCTCCTACGGCCCACAAAGCAAAACAGTTTGTAAGCATTTTCCCTTCCACTTGTGCGAGACTTCATACTAGACTGCATTTCAGCACCACCTGCTGACACATACGAAAACAGCAACGGAGCAAACCAGCGGCAACCTATGGCTTCACTTTCTGCTTGCTGTAGGTTTTTCTCTTGCTAAAATGTGGAGAAGTAACATTATACTTTTTTTTGGGGGGGGGAGGGTTTTTTTTTTTTTTTTTTTTTTTTTTTTCCACTGGACAATGCTTTTAAAGTTCAGCTTAAAAAAAATATGAACATATCTGGTTGGACAGAGCCGTGGGGAACATGTTTTAGTGTTAAGGAAG
Source organism: Melopsittacus undulatus (assembly GCF_012275295.1). NCBI lineage: Eukaryota > Metazoa > Chordata > Aves > Psittaciformes > Psittaculidae > Melopsittacus > Melopsittacus undulatus. Next base: position 74,300 of record NW_022994161.1, on the reverse strand, counting down.
TTGGAACTAGATGATCTTAAGGTCCTTTCCAACCCTAACTATTCTATGATTGTACGAAATGGGCTGGTATTACCTCTAGACCAGCTGTTCTCTACTTTTGAAATGGAGTCTCATTGGAATCAACAGAACAGTGCAGCAGTCTTGAACAGAAGACACAAACTCCAAAATTGAAAATTAAAAAGAATGAGGGCAAATGAGAAATGGAAGATAACTATTTAATCAGGGTTAAGAATAACACAAAATCTTATAAAATAATCTTATGTGGATGTTTAAGCACTTGGTGATTCTAAAAAGCATCAGATAAAATATGCAGTTCTGTATTTTGCTAAATAACTGCATTAAGTATCAAAATACCTTAAAGCAAACAAAAGGGAAGTACTTGGCATTATAACAGAGCATGTTCTTTAAAATACAATTGGTTCTTGATAATTGTACATCAAGTTTCAATGTTGCAGGGTCAACCTTTCACTAGTATTCATCAGTAAAAGGAGAAAAACGAGAAGCATAAAATCCAAAGCACGCTGTCACGTAGCACCTTAATATGATGAAGCTTTGAATTACTAGAATAGCTTGGATGGTGTATTTACTCTCAAAATTCAGCCAGATAATCATCCAATCACTAATCCGAATTTCTTGTTATCCCCTCTCCAATTTTATACTTGAAAACAAAGTACAAATTAAAAAAAAATAAAAAATCAAAGGTGGCAGAAGTCTACTGTAAGCATCATATACAATAGTATTACTTGCCTTAATGTACCACTGTATAAACATTACCTATCAGGATGGTGTTTGCATGTAGGCTTTGGTGGGGTTTTGTTTAGGTAGTGAAGATTTTTTTCATCATTTCCAGTGCTATTCATTCTCGTTCTCCATAAGCTTTGTTACTCAGGGTAGTTTAAACTAAAAAAGCAGCTTTTAGTAAACAGTATGTGTGGCATATACAAACATCATAATTTTAAAAATAGCACTAAATGTAAACTACACCTACAATGAATGTACAGTGCTTGCATAATATTCTAATGTTTCAGAGTTCAGCCAGCCAGAAGCTGTTATATAATATTTAAAGACCCATCAAGGAAAAACAATTCCAAGACTATTAACTAATTACAAGCAGTAAAAGTACATGGCTTAATATCTGCAAGCAATTAGCACTATTCCATTCATAGAATCATGGAACAGTTATGTTGGAAAGGACCTTAAGATAGAATCATAGAACAGTTTGGGCTGGAAGGGACCTCCAAAGATCATCTAATCCAAGCCCCTTGCAATGAGCAGGGTCATCTTCATTTGAGATGCTTGTGATGAATAGCCATGTCTGGGACCAGACCTTAAGATCATCTAGTTCCAAACCCCCTGCCATGGGCAAGAACACCTCACACTAAACCCTGTCACCCAAGGCTCTGTCCAGCCTGGCCTTGAACACTGCCAGGGATGGAGCATTCACAACTTCCCTGGGCAACCCATTCCAGTTCCTCACCACCCTCACAGTAAAGAATTTCTTCCTTATATCCAATCTAAACTTCTCCTGTTTAAGTTTTAACCCATGACCCCTTGTCCTATCACTACAGTCCCTAATGAAGAGTCCCTCACCAGCACCCCTGTAGGCCCCCTTCAGATACTGGAAGGCTACTATGAGGTCTCCATGCAGCCTTCTCTTCCCCAGGCTGAACGGCCCCAACTTCCTCAGCCTGTTCATACAGGAGGTGCTCCAGCACCCTTATCATCCTTGTGGCCCTCCTCTAGACTTGTTCCAACGGTTCCACATCCTTTTTATGTTGAGGACACCAGAACTGTACACAATACTTCAAATGAGGTTAGCTATTTCTTCATTAGAATGACCCATCAAGTCTTCTATTCAAAGGGAATAACAGGTATTTACACCACAGAACTTCAAAACACAGAATTTTTTAGGTGCTACTGCTTACTATTTTTACATACACTTGCTTTGTTAATACTGTAGAAGATACACAAATAGGTTTTCAACCAAGTAATATTTCATAATAATTTATGTATTTCTGAAAGATTCAGGGTCTTCCCTCCTTCCCCTTACAAAGTAATTGTCAAGTTTATCTCATGTTTGTGAAAAGAGACATAATTCTTAATGTTATGAATGTATCCACTGAAGCCAGGAAATAGACAATATCACTCTTTCAATAAGTATTTACAACACTGAGGAAGAATTCCCAAAAGGAAAGTCAACTGCAGAGTCAGATGCAGTAAGAAACATGGGGAATGCTTCGCATACTGTACTTACGGTGTGTCTGTGCTCTGTCAAGCAAACTAAACAGCTGAGGTTCAAAGCAGAAAATAAATCTGTAAAGTCACAGAGCACACATGCAGGCATTTACTGTATAAAGAAAAGGAGTTTGACCTTAAGTGCTCATTATTATTCCTTAATGAATGTGAAGGTCTAGACATTGCTCTTCTAATTTAAGAATTAATTTCAAGGAATGGAGGAATAGGTAGTAACTATAAATATTCATCCCAGTTCAATTAAAGAATGCTTGATTACTTTTTAATCTGAAACTCTGAAAAACACTGCATGGTCAGATATATAAGAGAGTGTTCTTAAAAAAAAAAAAAAAACAACTAAAAAAAAACTAAAAAAGCAACAAAAAACAAACAAAAAAAAACCACAAAAAAACCCACCAAAAAAAAAAAAAAACAAAAACCAAAAAAAACCCCAACTAGTATACTTTTAGTCTATAAACTGATCAGAGATAACATTTATCTGGGATATTTTCAGATTAATTTCTCAGTTTCCAAGGATGAAACAATAACTGTTTGCCAGATCAACTACTTCAACACCTTTGCAGACTTGAAATTAATTGGGTTTTATCGCTAGGGTTTATTTACTGTTTGTCAACTTGTCACATGCCATATTGATTTTACAAGCTGCCATTTTAATCTAGATTACTTTTATGCATGGAAAATTGTCTTAGTGTATAGACTGATTTACACTTGTATTAATCTTGCCCTGTTGTAACTAAGCAAAAGCAGAAACATGACCACAGCAAGTAATACATAACCACATATTTTCTGTTGTTTTCAAAGCCCTTGAAATAATCATTGCTTTTGCTCTGAAAAAAAAAAAAAAAAAAAAAAAAAATCTGAAAGGAGCAGTAAGAAAAAAAAGGGGACATTTTTAAAATGAAGAGCTGCACAGGCAACACTAGAAAATCATGTTCTCTCCCTCATCTATCTTGAGATTAAGCTTCAGCTAATTACATTATACATTATGTCTCAGCATATTCTGTTGCAAGTAGTGTTTGACAGAGAATACTGACCAAATTAAAACAATAATACCTTCACCCTCCACACCATTACAATACTCTCAATGACAAAGGAAGGACAGACAAATGCCTCAACACGTCAGAGAGAGAGATGTATAGAGATGTATAAATATATGCATCCCCGTTTTGCACAAAGCTGGACAGTGGACTAGACAATTCTGGGACATGTTGGGGCTATTACCTGAGCACTGCAATGCTTTTTCCCACAGCTGTATTTTGGAAAGCTTTCCTGATCCTGGGAAATAGACCCAAAGACTTAGACTGGATATGATGGTCTTCAGTGGGTTTTCCTACTACGATGCAGTAATAGCCTACTTCTCAACACTAGGTAACAACGTTGGGAATGGTAACATAATAACATGAAGAGCTACAGTTCTTACAACACCCGAAAGTTTCCAACAACTCTATAGCAACTGTATCTCAGTCTGACCCATAGATCCAGCAAGGAGTAGTTTTTTTTTTTTTTTTTTTTTAGTTGGGAAACTCTGCATGATCTGATACTATTAATGCCATATATATCCATGCTTTTCTCTGTATTCTCTTCCCACATCACCTCTAAAAGCATATCTCTGTTCATAATTAGCACAGGACTGTGCTGACACAGCTATTTGGGTTCTGGGAGACAGCTGATATCTTAACAAATATTTCTTATGCTGCTTCTACCCCTTAACCACACACCCACAGTCTGTAAAATACTGATTTAATGTTAACTTGTTTCATATAAATTCTGCTCACACAGGACATTCTACACCATGCTATTTTATAAATCAGAAGGTAACTTTTGTTTGGTTGCTGCTGGAGTTCAAACTGAAAGGCTGTTGCAAGAAAAGAAAGATTTTTTTCCTTCAGAAGTTCCCACCATGAAGAAGATCTGAGAAAAAGAATACTTCACCTTAGTAAGTTAAGAATGTAACTCCAAAGTTATTATGAAAGGAGGAAGAGCTGTTTTCTTTCCATATATTATCCCTAGGAAATAAGAGATCATGCAGGTTTAAATAAATTCTACCAGAGTTCCTCCTAGGGCAACTAAGACATAAATATAAATTACAGTTACTAATTTGATGCCATACAGCATTAGCGAAGCTTTTTAGCCTGGATACAAACTTGGTAGTTTTATCCAGAAACCTGGGAGCTCTGCAGGCTACAGGGCATTCTCTAGGCTTCCCTGGGCTATGGTGGACACACACTGTCTTTTGTGAAGAATACTGTGGCATTAAAAGCACCCCACCAAGCACAGCATCCTGGCTATACTAAAACAAACAACTGACAATGTAAGAAAGGATCAAGTGACTGATCGTGGAAAATAATGAAGTTACATACAGTTTTCCACCTTAAAAAAAAATAATTTTGTTCTAGGTTTCACAGCATTTTGTAAGATGATTTATAATTCTCAATGTATAAGCTGTCACCAAGTGTGTAGACTCATTTCAAGAACAAGCATGTAACTCTCATGATCCTTTACCCCCCAATATTGCTCCATTTCTCCTGCAGCTCTGCTCCTTTCTGTATACCATATTTATTTTTGCCACCAAAGCACCTTTTATGTAAATAATACAGTAATCCAAATATTAATACACAACATAGCAATAAGAGTAATTAAAATAATTGGAACCACCTCCATCATGTAGAAAATAATCTACTTGGTACCACTGAGCATTTGGAGTTCATTCTCAATCAAATATGCTCTTCTTGGAGACTCATCTCTTATTCAGGTAAATCACAACTACTGTGAAATACAGCTAATAGAAAAGTAGCTAGCAAATCTTTCATGTGCTTTTTACTGATATTCCACTTGAATGATTTAAAATAGCATGCAAAATATATGATAATTAAAAATCTGTTATGATATAAACATGGGATTTAGCTCAAACAATATTTCAAAAACGTAGTAAAAGCAAACTCAACATTGAAAGTTTAGAGGAGAAAACAGTGACTTGATTGGATACAGGAAAGAACATAAACAACAGCCATACAAAAGCACTGCTGTGCAGAAGGAATCAACTGCACTGTTTGCTAAGCAGCTAGTTATTTAGATTGCCAAGAAAGAGCTAGTATTTTAGGGTATTCATCCTTAGGTAGTTTTTTCACAACATAAGAAAACAAACCATAGGCTTGAACTTAGAGTCTAACCCACTACCTATATTACATGTTTATTAAAATCACTCTGCATAATTTCTCTTAACCTGTATGTGTAGAATTACAGAAGGAAACTCAAAGTTTCAATGTATCCCTATGAGACAACTAATCTAACATATGCTGTTTTCATGTAACTGAATGTTCTGCTTGCTGAATTCAGCAAGTACATACCCTTTATTTTCTCCCACCATAACCACATTATGCCCATGGGCTATGTGTGTTGAGAGGAATTTTCTGCCGGCTATCGAGAACTGACAAATGCAATGTCCTTTACAGGGTATTCTCATTGTCCCGAGACAAATACAAATGAGGACTGGGATCAATGTGTCTTAATTGCCAATTTAAGCAAATCAAGTTTCACTTCTGATCACTAATTACAACAAACCTTCTCAAGTTCTGCTAAGATCCAGTAACACTTCTTTTAGGATTTTCCCCACTCCACGCCCCAAAAGAATCTAATGCTTACCAGAAAGGTTAGCATACAAAGAATACTGAAGGGGTGAAGAGGGTCAGGAAAAGAAGAAAAAGAGGAAAATCTTAAAGAAAAACAACTATATACAGCTAAGTTTGGGCATTTTATTATACAGTTGTCATTACTATTAAACCCACTGTTTAAATGTGATCCATATTTTTGAAGAGAGTGGTGACTCTCAGGCTAATATCCTATGCTGATGCTCATTAGATATTTAAAATTGGTCTCACTGCTAGCAACATTTTATCCTTTTATCCTATCCAAATAAAGCTGGGCAGTAGATATCCATCAAACTTTTAAGTCCTTCTCCATTAAATAAAGCCCCTAAGGACTTAAATATTCTAAATGTAGCATTTAGAATCCACAGTTCCAGGTAAATGTCAAGAAATTGGATAAAAATTAAGAAAACTATTCTGCTTTTCATTACATGGTTGCTGGGGGAATGGACTGGAAGAGGAAATTAAGTAGTTGATTTTTTTTTTTTTTAATATTGGTGATTCACAGTAAAAAATATATGCTCAAGTATTTTGCCTTCATTTCCTTTCTAGATTCCACAAGATATAATGCGTCTATATATTAAATTTCTGTAGACTAATTTTTTTTTAGGTTAATTTAAAAAAATTGTCTCTAGGAGAAATGTTGTTCTGATTAAACACCCAAACCTACTTACATACAGTGAAATAAGGAAACAGTTCACTAATACTAAGGGTCATTAAAACTGAAGATGGCCACAGCATAATTCAGTAAGGGTAGCAAAAACTTGAGGTTTAAGATTTAATTTTAGATAAATCCTTTTATAATAGTGCTACACAAAGTTTCCCCAAAAGCAAACCATGAACTCTGATTTTATTTTTTTTTTTATACTGTGAATCCTTTTCCCTAAAGGAGTTGTACATGCATCACTGAAAGTTCATGTTGATGTAGGGAATTCTCTGCCCCATCCAGCTATAATGCCTATCATTCAGTAAGGAGCCTTAGAACAATGTGAGAATGTAACTGATGAAGTGCCACATGAGACAATCAGTCTGATAAAAATCTAATAAACAATTCCTTGCTTAACAACCATGAACAGGAAAAGCTTTAAAAGAAAATTGGTAATATTCAATGTATATACTGATAAATTATTACCTTTATGTGTCAAGTTGTCACTATTTGGATATACATAATCTAGAGAACAAAATGTGTAACACTATTATGTCTAGATGTCCTGGGTTTAGCAGTGGCAGTCATTTTTTCTCCTTCTTGGTAGGTGGTGCAGCACTGTGTTTTTGACTTTTGGCCTGGGAACAGTTCTTCTTGATAGGTGGAGTAGCTGAATTGACTGTTGTTTTGCTCTCAGATACAGGGACATTTTTGTCCTTTTCCTAGTGTTGAACAAGGCCCTGTAAGCATAGACCAAGCCCCAGCACGTTGCCATAATTTGTCCGTCTCTGGTATGGCCAGAATGACAACACACATTTAAGTGTTTTACTAATTTTTCCTGATATTGCACTTGTTCGGTGGTGAAATTCCAAAGTACTGGAGGGGCCCACTGACCTAGATACTTGCCCATACTGTCCCACACACCCTGCCACTCATGGCTGTCCAGCCTCAGAGAGAATCTCTTGGTTCTCCTATATCATCATTTAACCCCAGACAAGGCCCAAACCTGACTCTGCTTAAGTCTTGAAATCAGACAACATGGTCGTGGGCAAAACACACTCTGTATGTGTGCTAGCATGATGATCCCCATCACAATCAGCAAACAGGTCTCAACAGTATTAAAAGGCCATTCAAAAACTTCAAAACTCTCAAATGATGCTGTAAACAGTTGGGGGGGGGGGCGAGGGGAGCTGGTAAGGGGCTGGGAGGGTAAAAGAATGTCTCCTTCACAGGTTGACCACCCGAGAAGGATTAAAAAAGATGTGTAATTGTTAAACACTTCTATTATATACCTCCCAAAGTATAAAGGTGGTGACCACACTGGGAACATATGCCAGACCAGTTTCATGATCAGTGATTCTAAGTCATTACCATAAAGCACAATGAGACAAGTACCTTAGCCCAAGCTCCACACTTGAAAAACACTAACACAGCAAATCCCAGCTGTAAGTAAGGTACGATACACTGAAACAGTGAGATCAAGAGAAACAACTTTGAGAGCCAATAAATCAGCATTGTGACAAGTGACTATTAATCCAAAACAACAAATGCTTATCATAAATACACTCTGGTCAGATCTATCATTATCTCAACCCCTTGCGCCCCACTTTGGGCACCAAAAAGAACTGTCGTGGTTTAAGGCCTGTTGGCAAGTCAGCCACGTAGTTTCTACTCCCCCCTCCCCACCCCACTCCCAGAGGGATGGGGATGAGAATCGAAAGAATTTAACTCCCATGGGTTGAGATAAGAGCAGTCCAGTAACTAAGGTATAACACAAAACCACTACTGCTACCACCAATAATAATAATGATAAGGGAAATAACAAGGGAAGAAAATATGATACCACCCACCGAAATGAGCCCGACTGAGCAGAGAGTGCCCTTCCGGATCCCTCCCAGTTACATCCCCGGCATGATGTGCTGTGGTATGGAATATCTCTTTGGTTAGTTTGGATCAGGTGTCCCATCTCTGCTTCCTCCTGGCTTCCCCTCCTCCCTGGCAGAGCATGAGACTCTTTAAGTCCTTGGCCAGTCTAAACATTACTGAGCAGTAACTAAAAACATTGGTGTTATCAGCACTGTTTCCAGGCTGAAAGTCAAAACCACAGTAGTGCACCAGCTACCAAGAAGGAATAAAAATTACTGCCATTACTAAACCCAGGACACTAGACCACATATGTGTTAGCACAAATTGACCAGACATATGAAATACAGACTTTAAAATTTAGATACATAGACAAATGCCTCTGAATAGGTTCCATTCTAAGAATTGAAGAGTGAGGGGTGTTTGGATTTTGGTGTGGTTTTCGTTTCTGGTTAGTTGTAGTTTTGTTTGTGGTTAGTATTTCTGTTTTGTTTGTTTTGTTTTTTTAATATGCTTTTAAAAACACAGGGTGGTCTAAAAGTTTCATAAGGTTTTGTTTTGGTTTTTTTTTATACATTTGAAAGACTCAAGTAGTTGTAAAGTTAACTACTCAGGAATACAATGGAATGAACCAATCTAAAATGTATAGGAGATTATCTTGTACAGCCATCACTCTTTCAAGTACTATTAGAAATGTGAATTTCATCCTATGTACAGCATGCATACAAAGTTTAATGAAAATAGCTTCTTGTCCAATTATTAATTCTCCAATGTAATTTATCATAACAATTATTTTTTAAATACATTACATGAACTGTAGTACATAATTGTTCCCGGAGACGTTAAGGCTCTTCATACTTTTTGAGAATTCAAGTATGCATTACTTATCACTTCAGGACACTATTTCTGAACAAAAAAATGTTTACGAATACCACAACAAAAGCATAGCTGAAAGAAAATATAAGGCATCTGCTACTAGATTTCAACAAAGCATATAAAAATCTGCATGCACAAATCTGACCTGAGCTATTTGCCAAATTCTGTATTCTATAAAATATTCTTCTGCATCAGTTCTGAAGGAAGTACAAAGAAACAAATAAACTAGCCTTTGCAGGACCAAATGACACCTATTTGCACCTTTAAAGCCCTATTTAGAGCAGATTCTGAGAGAGAAGTCAACAGTACCATCTCCTAATTGAGGATAAACACATTGCAAACAACTCTGTGTACTTCTAATCTCCAGGACAATAACTTTTCTTGAGCTTTTCAATTTTTTCATTTCATGCAACCCAGTTAGAATCATCAACTGCTTCTTAATATTCAGTAAGTCAGCATGACATTAACTCTTGTTCTGTTATATTTTAGTGTCTCAAAAATCTGAGAGACTTTATCCACTACAGTTCACTGTTTCAGGGATGAAGCTTCTGCGTAAAACGCTTCATGCTATTTTGATCTTTATAAATCAGTGCATTTTCTATACCAGCATTTTGTAAATGGGTATTAACTTTCTGCTCCAGTTTTGTGCAACTTACTTTAAATATCGTGCAGTATAAACAGTGATTTTTCATATTTTCTGCTCTAAAATTAATAGATTATTCTACTATCCCTAGAAATGAATTACAAAAAATGTTCTATATTCTAGAAATCAACTCTGCTCAAATAATTGACTTATGATGACACAGGTTAAATAGAAAGGCTCAGTGGTTTAGCACCATATATCTATTTAGGCTGTTTATTAGGCCTGTTTAGGCTTATTTTATTTAGGTTTATTTTGTCCACCTCTTTAGGAAGACAGAAAAATAGCACAATTGAAATTAGGTACTCTGGTTTTCTTTAGCATTTATAAATCGGTAAAATGCAACCAAATGGTGGCTTTTTTTCTACTACTCCCAGATGCTTTAAGAGAAAAACACCAGAAAAGTACTCGATTAAAAATTTTCCAATTTGCAGTTCCAGACTCTATTTTTTTTGCTTATTGCATTTCTGCAGCAGTAATCTGTATTTGTAATTTCATACTGTCTGTAGTTAAACCTCCTTGAAACCTGTGCTTAGTCAGTAACTGTAGAAAATTGGTTTTCAACTAAGTTGCACCTAACTGTAATGGTGTGTGTAAAACTTGGCCCCTTGGGGCTGGTTATAAACTTAGAGAAATAAGTGTCTTTTATATCAGCAACCAATCTCACTTGAGTCATGTGTAGATGAGTGCTTGACAGCTTGAGTTCAAGCACTATAACCATAGAAAATGAAAACAAATTTCAACATGCATGCATCTCCCTGTGTGGTTATCTATGTAAGTGAATACAATATTCTTTTCTATAATACAATTTTATCATTTTAATGTTTATTTTTACTGTTTCCTAAGACTCAAGTTCAAAGGAACACTAACAAACATGTAAGTTCAAGTATTTGTATGCTGGCAAGTACCAGGTATAAGGGGAAGTTAAGTCACACAATTTACTTCCCCACCCTCTGTATTTATTTTAGTTCTGAAAACAAGAAGAAAATTACAGAAATTGAGTTTCTGGCTGATTATTTTGCACTACACTGTACTACAGCCTTGTCATTAAACTGTTTGTGTACTAAATGTTGAACAGCAAATAATGACTAGAAAATTACCCAATTCCCATGTTTCCCCACACTTGTTGCAGTGTAATTTGACAACCCTTCTAACTTTTGCAATGAATGTTTCACCTCGATTAACCATCAAAACAGATCCTTCTACTTCACATTTTCAACCACATTCTCTTTTAATTCTTGTATGAAGCAATTCAAGTTCTTGATTTTGACAAGAGCTAATAAAGCAACTGAGATCTTAAGACAGAGCAATTCTCAGGTATACTTCTGCTTCTTGCACTTGCACAGTATAAAACTATTGTATGAAATCTTAACAAACATCATGTGGATTAGCCCTTTTCCCAGGGGAGATCAGGTGTTTGGGGTTAATCCATGCTCCAAATGACCACATGACATGATGGAATGGAAGAGTGAATGCGCAAACCATTTAGCAGTAGGATTTACAAGTACCTTCACTTACAAGAAGTTTTCAGTTGTATCACTGTCTCAGCAGCATGCCAACAGAACATATTCAAACTATGATTTTCCTTTCCAAGGCTTAGAGCAACAAAATGGCAAGACACACAACCTGGCACCAGTCCCAGCACTGTGCTAACATTTAAGTACCTACTAAATCAAAGTGACCACAGACAGTCACAAAGAAAGTGTCATCAATTTTTTTAACTGTACAGAATCAGCAGTTGTCTTTAGCTGTGTTCTCAGAAATGACTAAGCTATTCCTCACTGTTAACACATACAAATAAAAGTCAACCTGAGCCTAACACGAAGCACAACAACTTTTCAGGCCATCACCTGTAATCAAAGAAGTATTTAGATCTAGAATGTGATCCAAGAAGAGTTAAAAAGTCTTAGTTACAAATGTAACTGCTTGAATGTTAATAGACATATTTAAGCTTAAATATCTTATCAGACATAAAGTATCTTACTTATATTAAAATCCCCCAAAAGGTACACAAACTTTAATGAACATTGTAATTTAAAGTAACATTCTTCCATATTTGGCAGAAACATTTCAGGTTTAACATAGAAAAAATGGACTGGAACTTAGTGATATGTCAAAGGACTTATCTGTGTGAACTTATTAAAAGCTTAAGAGAAAAGCTGAAAATAAAATCATATCAAAAGATCATCTTAAGGTAAAGGTGGAAAAATCATGCTGTGCGTCATTAGTTCTTTTTTGAAGGATGGTTGTGAATTGGATTCTAAGAGAGGATAAAGTCGACATGCCTACGGAATGCAATGGGCAAAGAGGTCATTTTTTTTACATTTAGAACTGAGTACATTCAGCATTAATAAAGATCAGAAATGAACTATAACAATTACCTTCACAGTTCTTTTACTAAACGATATCTAATGAGATTTTCCCCTCCTTCTAAATGATAACTTTTCTTAAAGGAAAACAAAAAAAAACCCACACCCCCCTAATTTTATAATTTGATATATTTTTTTTAACTCTGTTTAAAATACTGCCGCCACTCTGACAAAAAGGGATTTTGTATATTCTTAAGGACGGATTCTCAAACCAGGTCTTAAAAAAAAAAACCCTGAAAAAATATATTCCAGCAATCTTGAACACAGTTGTTAAAAAACATAGCAAGTTATTTTTTTCTCTATGTGACCTAGTGCAGAGCATACTGAAACAAGTTGTGAGTTTCAAAAAATATAAGGAAAAAAATAAATTTGCTTATTAAAATACTTTAAACTCAGACTGGTTGTTTATATATTCATATAAATATATTACATATTCCTGAAAAATTACTCTGCTAACAGTGGATTAAAGGAACGTGTATTAACACTGTGCTTTGGGCTCAATAAAGAGGAATGAAGTTGTGTTCTGCACTTTCCCTGCTGGGGGCAATATGACTCCACTTGTCTTTAACAAGTGACCAGAAATTACACAGGAATGGAAAAACCCAAAGCATTTTAAAATACTACACTGAGTACCTCAACTGGAATGGGTGTGTTGAGACAGAAAATCATCTTAATGAAGTTTATTACGAATTGTAGACGTAAAGAGTCACTTGAAGTGGCTGGAGAATTCTGGGAAGATACTTTCATGTGTTTTTATTGTTAACTGTGTCACAGAACAGAAGGAACAAAAAAAAATTACCACTCTAATCAGTTAAAGAGTCAGTGGTTGTGCTTATCAGGTATAATTTAAATAAAACAACCTCACAATCTCACAAAATGTTAATATGTCCTCCAAGCCTTTGCAAAACTGGTGCTTTGGCAACCTCCTTATGAAATTATATTGATAAAATGAAAAACATTAAAGTGAGACCGTAGTAGATAAATACAAACCAACAAGAAAAGGCATGTCAGATCAAAACTGGGAATTAGAAAACTATCAAGTCACACTAGCAATCACCAGAGTTTACTCTTAATTTTGCTTAAATATTTTGCTGTCAAATCCAGGTTTAATTATTCAAATACAGTCCAAATAAGTGATTTTTTTTACTTGGTAAAGAATTAAAATTTATAATACCACCTACATAAAGATACAATATATTTCACCAGACACATTTTAGATACATTTGTTTAATTCAGTCCTCATTGTTAATTTCTGATTTATTATGGATGACATTTATGTGTATACATGCCACTCCTAGAAGACTGATACCATTTATTGTTCATCATCCACTTCAAAAGTGGGCAAATATGGGCTTTACCTTTTTTTTTCTTCCTCCTGTCTGCAGGTGCTTATAATCCTTGCCAAACTTTAATCTCTCACCTCAAAGTGCAGTAAGCTACTATCAGCCTTTACACATTTCTGAACAAACTAAAGAACACTCCAGCCCATTTTGAGAAATATTTAACTGCAGGGAGGAGAGCAATGCCCAATTATTTACAGTGATTAAACAATCTTTCAAAAAAACTGTGGGGTGTCTACTTGACTTGCAGTTAGACAGATTTGCTGAAACGCCACACAAAGCTGCAAGACAGAAAGGAAATAAAATCCATCTTCCTTTTAAGTCCCTGAAGACAACTCAAGCTCCACATATAGAGGTGGAAGGGTTGATAATTTCTCCAAACAATCTGTACTAAGATTTCTGTTACTTGGTCACAAGCACTATGTAAAACTGTTCTTAGCTTTCCCATATTCCAAACACTTGGTTGAGAGGCAGGATGAACTTCAATATATGCAGGACATGAAACTGAACTAATTTTTTAAGTCTGCTTCCTTTTTATACTACATCTTAATCTTAATAAAAAGAGTACATTTAATCTGCCTTTCACCAAACACCACATACTATACTTTAATTGTTTCTGTAGGGCTGACAGAATAACATGGCACGCTGCATTGCAACCTTGTATTTTATTTGTACAAGGGACACAAAACCTTCAAGGAGGCAGCATTGGGATTGTAGCCTTCAAGAGAATAGTGACCACATCTTTACACATAGTTTATCATAATATTTAGGGTGAGTTAAATCATTACTCCTTAGTAAGCTAGCTCTTTTTTGGGAAAATTAAGAGAACTACAGTGCTCTGCCTCTATATAGAAACCACCAGGTAGCAGATACTGTCTCTTCTTCCCAAATACAGAATTGAAGTTATGTTTGACTCTTTGGAGGAGTAGCTTTTGATTGACTTGATAATCTGCATAGTATCAGCTTCACATTAACATCCCAGGATACCTTGTTATAGTTAAATGGCTTCCTATGACAAAACCTGAATATGTGGGGCTCATTTCCTTCCACTTTCTGACAAAACCAGCAATATAAAAACAAGGGCATCCATGAAGATTTATAGAATCAGGTAACTGTCAGTTGAGACCTTGAAGATTTCAGCCTTGAGAATACTCTGACAAGTTATAAACATTAAATAATAAGGTCCACTGGAAAGTTAAACTAACTTCTAACATAGCTCATTTATTTGTATGCAACCAGACCCTTATCTCCTTCCCTACCACATCAAAAAATGCCAGACCCTTTGAAGCTTACTGTTAAACCATTAAGTACTCATTACATGTTCCTATTTTAATGAAATAAATATTATGCACATTTTGGGGTGTTTTTTGTTTGTTTGTTGGGCTTTTTGAGGGGCATTTTTTCTGTCTGACAAAAGAACTGAAGAATTTATAAAAAAGATTAAGTGGTTTAGAGCCTATTAGAAAACTGAAAGGAAGAAGTTTATTCAAAGGCTCCTTGAAAAGTGAGAAGAGTCCTTGCAGCTATCTTACATTAACCCTATATAAAAGGAAGTTTCGAAGTGACCAAATAGCTCTAAGAAAGACTCATTAAGTTGCAAGACAAAAAAAAACCCTGTAAATGCAGATAGCAGTATATAAAATTCTGAGACAGAAAGATGACTTGGGCCTCCAGGCACAGTATGGCAAAAAAAAAACCAACTATAATTTCTCCACTGCTGAAAGACGGAGGTCTTGTTGTGCCCCCTTTCTCACCTACTTTTGCTGCTATATTCACAGTTCAGTCTGTTCCTGGTATTTGGGCAATTAAAATCTCAGTCATCTTCCTCTTGAGCATAACATAAGGAGAAAGGGGGGAGGGGAAAAACTAGTTCTCCACTATCGAGGTATCTACATGATCTGGACAACAGCAGCTGATACAGCAGGGATGCAAGAATAACAAGCATGAGAAACATCCTGAACTGCTTATGAGTGCACTTGTGCAAAAATGTTAATGCTACAGAGGATTACATACAATCCTTTGCCAGATTAAACATTAACCAGGAAACTACAAAGAGGCTTAAAGAGTCATCTCCAAAAAAGTGGTAAGGAATAATAAGTATTTGTAATAGTAGTGTCAAAGAAGAAAATAACTGATGAAAAAGCTTAGATTGAATAATGTCAAAGCCAGAAATCACTGTCCATGCTGCCACCACCTAAGGTGCATCTTCCACCAGGCACCAGGACAGCCTCCAGCAGCTAGAGTGATAACACAGTGCAACACGTCCACACTTTGAGCATTGTAAAGTTTGGGTTTTTTTTTCTAACCAGCATATGGGTTGTAGGGGCAGCACAGGCGCACAAAAAGCACTCCTCTCCAGCATGAGTCATGTGTAAAAGGAGAAACCTCAGCCCCAGAAGACAGTGTATTTGTGACCAACACATCCATTAAAGGAAAGAGGTACATGCCATCTGGGGAGGCTGGTCATGGTGGTGACTCACATCTTGTGGGATTATGAACTACTTCAATCTCAATTTGACAGAAAATGTGTGAATAAAGAAGTTCTAGTTTTTGTTGTTTAAGGTCATTTGAGTTGTTTATTTGGGTGGTTTATTTTGTTTTTTTTTGTTTTGCTTTGGGGTGGGTTTTTTTGTTTTTGTTTTTTTTTGGGGGGGAGGGGGGTGTTTGATTGTTTGTCTTTTGTTATTTAAAAAAAACTTGTCCTCTTTCCCTAAGAACAGCAGTTGTATACCAGTAAATGACTTTGGCACCCATGACTTGGATTTAGGATGCAGTTCCACTGCAGCCTGACAGTGATCTGATAGCTGCCAGCATCCCACCCTCTGCAGTGATGCATTCGAACTTACAGCCAATGCCAGTTGCCAGCGACCAAGCAAACTATTTCCTGAACAAATTCAGACAATAAACCAACCCCGCTTGGAATGTCCAGGTACTTTGAGTGGACCTTAACACACAGAGAAAACTGACTTAAGTGACCCAAACCCTTGTTTATTTGAATCTATGGAGTCTTCCACAACTTGCATGACAGGATTGATAAGCCACACGATTTTAACAGAAGCTGAATATTCTCACCTTCCTTCAGAATTCAGATGCTATCAGATTGTTTTAAAACCACTTCCAATAAATTGATATTACCTTCCTTCAATAATTATCAGCTATGACATCTTTCTTACAGCATTTCTGGTGCAGTTCCCTAATTTTAGAAAAAGCAGCCATTGTTTATCACAATTCTCCCATCAAAGTTGTGCTGCAGTGAAGGAAAGCCAATACTTGCTAGGTAAGGAAGAAAAATTTCACCTGTGATATATTTCTTTGCATCTTCATGAATTTTCCACTAAGCAACCAGTGAAATAGCAACCAAACTCATAGAACAGATTTGTGCCACCTGAGCCAGCTACTGATGAATCCCATATAAAGATCCTGGATCCCATATAAAGATCCAGTGTTCCTGGCCAACACTGCCATCTGCTTCTCCTTCTAACCAATCCTGCCCTACACCCACCCTGAAGTTACATCACAAAGAAGTGTATACTAAAGAAAAAAGTAATTATTTCGTTCCTCAGCTTTTTACCAGCAGTTACTGATAGCAGCATAGCAAGACACTGCAAAACATTTGAAAAACATACATACCTTTAAACCTAGATTCCCCAAGAAAACTAACATTTCTCCATAACTAGAAGTACTTTAAGAGACAATATTCAGAAGCACTAATTAAAACTAAGAAGCTTGCCTTCCAAGCAGATGTCTGTAATTGAAGGAGAGAAAACACCTCCTCTCTCTATACCTAGCATGACACCAGATGAATGTATTCACAGCTGTGGGTGAAGAACCACCAGCTGAGCCTGGTGCTGTGCATGAATGGCCAGTGTAGGCTGGAGTGAGTTTTTGCTGCCCCTGGAATGCACCTTCTGGCTTAGTTTCATTTGCAAGAAACCCAGCTGTGCTGTCCAAGAAAGCTCTGGGATATGAAACAAGGGGAACAGAAAAATCACAAAATGGAATTTATAAACCTTTAGAATTAGTTTTAAGCAATGTTAAGTTTAATGGCTTTGTAACAGTAGCAGTGGAAAATTACTGAGGTGCATAATACATAGAAAAAATAGAGTACAGATAGAGAACATACTGGCACAAGATAAATCGTTATAGTTGATGTGGTCTTAAGAAAAACAGTCTAGAAAAACAGGACACAGGGATAAGGAGTATCTGGGAATAGCAGGTGTCCAGGATAGGCTGTGGGTAAACTAACTGATAAGTAGGAGGATAGGGGGATTATTATGTCTCTGGTGCTAGTGAACCAATTAAACTGGTATGAGCATCTACTGCGCGTGCTTCAAAGGCTGCCAGAAGTGATGAAGATTGTTGGAAGAAGTAAACGACCCTCAGAGACCACCACCACAGTTCTGTACGCATGCGGGGAGCTTTCTGGAAAATGATGTAATCCATACGTAGCCTCATGAATATGTATGTATGCCCAGGGACTATATAAGGATGGCTTGTGTAGTAATAGAGAGACACACGTTAGGAGGAGTTATCCCCTGTGTCTCCCGGCGCCGCAATAAAGAATACCTGCTTGTCAGCTTGAAAACTTTGTTGGCAAGTTTGTTCCTGGAGTTTTCTCCGAATCAATTTGGCGACCCAGGTGGGACCCTCTCTGCTCGGCTGCAGGACCCGCTGAGGACAGGGCTCCCTAGGGCCCTCGGGAGTTTTTCCCGGAGGGACCCCTCGACTCATTCGGATCACTGCGGGAGCAGACAAGGACCATCTTCATAAAAGGTATTCTTTTCTTTTCTGTAGTCTGTAAGGTGCAGGGGGCATCTTGCATAAAGACTGCATTGGTAATTGGGTTGGTTTGGTAAGCGTACGCATGGTTTGGAAGCCTTCCGTAAATCGAGATAAGAAATCTCGTAGGTAAAGGCGTATACCCGGCTGCTAGCGTCCGTTTGGTATACACCCACAAGAAGCAGGGGGCTTCTTGTGGTTTGGGTTGTACAAGACGCAGTGGGAGTCTTGTACAAAAGGTTTTGGATTTTACTGGTATACACCCTCAAGAAGCAGGGGGCTTCTTGTGGTTTGGGTCCTGCAAGATGCAGGGGGTGTCTCGTGGAAATGGTTTTGGATCTTGTTGTGGCTTGTGACATTAAGGATTTTGGTCTTGTGATTTTGGTATTGGTGACAGGATATTATAACTGTGTTATTAACTGTGGTTTGTTTGATAGAATTTTAGTCTCTGTCTGTTTCAAGTGTTGTAACTGTGTGGAGCGTGTCTGTGGGATCCCGTGTGTGTGTGGGTGAGAGATTAATAATGGAAAATCAGCAGAGTGAAGAGATCATGCAAAAGAGTCCTTTAGGGTGCATTTTGGCACACTGGAAAGAACTAGGAGGGTCTCCTGGGGGCTCGGTAAATAAGAAAAAGTTGTCCAGCTGTTTTGAAAAATTTTGTAACTGATGGTGACCTTTGTATACTTTGGAAGATCAGGAAAAATGGTCTAAAAATGGAATCTGAACTATAATACATTGTTACAATTAATGTTGTTTTGAGGCTGCAAGAAAAATGGCATGAAGTAATGTATGCCGATATGTTCTTCACTTTAAGAGACCACGTGGAGTGACAGACGCAATGCAAAATTAATATGGCTCCACCAGATCCCTTAATTTTGGCTTTGGAAAAGGACAGGGAAAAACTGAAAGTTAAGATGGAGAGATGTTGTTCAGCCTGTGATACTGGGGAAAGATGTTTAAAGTTAAAAAACAGTAATCAGGAAGATAGGCTGTAAAATTATCTATCACAGGTACCTCCGAGGAGCACCCTCTGCATCTCTCCTATCTGATATTCATAAGGAGCGAGAGATCACTGTCACTGGCACCAAGCGGCAGATGCACATTCCGAGTTCAGAAAGGGTTAAACCAGCAGTGCTGTTGCAGAGGCATCTGCAGCCCCTGCAGAGCAGGGTGAGCAGCTGTGAGGAAAAAAAAAAAAGGAAAACCAAGGGGGAAAGGAGGGGGGAGCTCGCGCAGCTCCTGTGTTTGAGCGTGGGATGCTGGGTGCTGGGGCAGGCAAACGAGTGGGAACAGACATGTGCACGGATGGATCTGAGGGGTTGTTGAATAAATGTGGACAGGAGGAAGCATGGAGAGCGTATAGGAATCGGGAACGAGTAGAAAAGAAAAAGCCGGGTCGTGCTATAGCCACGGCTGCGGTGGTTGCTTTGAAACTGCGGGGGAGAGTTCGGACGCTGGAAGCGAGACTGCCCTTGGGGGGGGGTAGTGCCATAGTGTGGCTCCAGCGACTGAATTGGAACCAGACTGACAGGGATCTGGGGAATCTACCCTGGCAGATCCACTGGTTAAATTAAAAGTAGAAACTAAAGGAAATAAAGTGGAATTTTAGTGGATAGAGGAGCAACTTATTTGGTGTTAAATCTGAGAGAAAGGAATTTGTTACAGATGTGGGAGCTACTGGCCACCAAGAAAAACAGAAAAAAAAAAACCAACTCACAAACAGCCCGAGGCATTCTTTCTGAAACCCTTAAAGTACAAATTGGGGAAAAAAATAGGAATGCATAAATTTTGATGCATGCCAAATTCTCTAAAATATTTCTTAGGGTGAGAAGCCACATTTAAAGAAGGCAGAATGGAATTTAGAGTTAAAAACAAACAGTTAATTGCAGTTTTGAGTTTATCTTTAATTCAACAGAAAAGCAAACACGAGAACCTCCCTGAAATAGAAGAAATCCTTAATCAGGTATATCTGGGAGTATGGGCATCTGAAATTCCAGGTAAGGTGAAAAATGCTTTGCCTGTTAAAGTGGAAATAAAAAGGGGGGCCTGCCCAATTAGAATAAAACAATATCCCTGAAAATTAGAAGATCAAAGGGAATTAAAAAAAAAAAAAGTCATTGATAAATTTTAAAATATACATTATTAATTGAATGTGAATTGGAATATAATATTCTGGACAGTAAAGAAATAGGATGATAAAAGTTGTAGATTGATTCAAGATCTCAGAGCAGTCAACAAAACTGCAGAGGATGTTTGTCCAGTAGTAGCTAATTTGTATGAATTATTGACTAAATTGAATAATAATCAGAAATGTTTTGCCATCTTGGATTTAAAGGATGCTTTCTTTTGCTTACCATTGGCCAAAGAAAGCCAAAATTTATTTGCTTTTAAATGGGAAAATACTGACACAGGAAGGGAAACTCAATTAACTTGGACGGTATTACCTAAAGGATTTAAAACAGTCCAGCAATTTCTGGAAATCAGCATGAGAACTAGGATCATGGAAGCCACCTGCTCAGATGGGGACTCTGTTACAATATGTGGATGACCTATTAATTGCTACAGAAATAAAGGAAGATGTATCCAGTGGACAGTGAAATTATTAACTTTTCTGGGACTGAATGGTTATTGGGTATCCAGGCAAAAGGCCCAACTAATCCAAACCCTAGTTTCCTACCTAGGATGTGAAATAACAGGAGGACAGAGAGAACTTGGAGCTTCTAGAAAAGAAGCTATCTGTCAGACTCCACAACCATCAACTGGCAAGAAGCTCCGGACATTACTGGGAATGACTGGATGGTGCAGACTTTGGATCCATGATTACGGTGTTCTGCATCCTTTTGCAGGAACAATCGACAGAACCACTAACACAAGACTGCTTGGCCACCATAGAGACTGTATATTTGAGCCGACCAGACTTGAAAGAAAAACCTCTGGAAGATGCTGATTCTTGGTTTACTGATGGTAGTAGCTTCATGAAGAATGGTAAACGAAAGGCAGAATATGCCATTAATACCACTTCACAGGTAACAGGGGCTAAACCTTTACCCTCGAACACTTCTGCCCAGAAGGCAGAAATAATAGCATTAATGAGAGCCCTGGAATTGGCTAAAGACAAAAGGATAAATATTTGGACTGATTATGTACATGGTGCTATCTGAAAAGAATGAGGACTTTTGAACAAACATGCTGCAGAAATTCTACAATTACTGGAGGCTGTTCAGCTACCTGAAGAAGTAGCTATTATGTACTGTAAAGGACATCAACAAGGTGACTCTGATCAGGAAATTGGAATTAATTTGGCCAATTCTGAAGCCAAACGAGCAGTTGAACAATCACAAATCATGTCCTTAATCCCTGATGGCAAACTAACAATTGAAAAATCTAAACCTAGGTATTCAAAAGGGGATAAAAATTGATTGAGGATCTAAAAGGACAGGAAAATAAAGAGGATTGGGTTCAGATACCTGTTGGACAAATTGTAATCTCCTATAACCAACTCTGGAAGTTAGTTCAGGGAGAACATAATAAAACTCATTGGGGTAGCAACTCTTTATATAAATATTTAGACAAACAAATTGTAGGAAGAAATCTATACAACACAGTTCAATCAGTGACAAAACAATGTCAGCTATGTCTTAAGAATAAGCATAAAACTGAAAATAGAAATCAAATTGGGACAACTGTAAGAGGAAGTTTCCTGGGACAGCAGTGGCAAATAGATTTTTCTGAATTATCAAGAAAAGGGGGTTATCAATATTTGTTGGAGTTAACAGATACTTTTTCTGGCTGGCCAGAAGCATTCCCTTGTAGGATAAATAATGCAAGACAACTCATTAAAACATTATTTAATGAGATAATACCTTGCTTTGGAGTACCAGCAGCAATTTCTTCCAACCGAGGTTTGCAGTTTAGTGCAAAATTGTTATGAGAAATTAGCAAAAATTGGAAATTGATTGGCAAGTACATGCTCCATACAGGCCTCAGGCCAGTGGGCATGTAGAAAAGATAAACCATCTGATCAAAGAACAAATTAGGAAAATATGTCAGGAAATGAAATTATATTGGCACCAAGGTTTACCACTGGCTCTATTAAGAATTCGAACTAAACCTCGGTGGAAAGAAGAGGTTAGCCCATTTGTAATTTTATATGAAAGACCATAACAGTCCCAAGTTAAAGGAGGAAGTCTGCAGGAAGTGGGGGAAGGCTATCTCTGACAGTTTTTGGTCAATCTGGGAAAAGAATTGGAAGAGATAAATAAGAGAGTAGCAGGGACAAGAGCAAGAGGTTTGGATTATCTGATTCACCCTTTCAGATCTAGAGACTGGGTTTATGTTAAGAATTTTTCAGGAGATCCTCTACAGGACAACTGGAGTGGACTGTACCAGATATTACTGACCAGCTTTACAGCAGTGAAGATAAAGGAACGACCTGCTTGGATACATTATTCAAGAATAAAGAAAGCACCAGAACCAGAGAAGACATGGCAGATGGAACCTTCAGTACTCTTACGTATGAAATTGCGTCGGTGATAATTTGGACTCATATGATAACTGGTGCATAAGCTTGAGACCAGAATTTATACCTGAAATTAATGCAAAATGTTACTGAAGTTTTAATCGTAGTGACTGTTGGGTGTGTGCACAGTTGCCTAAATCAAGAGAAAGCCTGAAACTCCCATTAATTGGAGTTCCAATTCCTAACACTGTTTCATGGACAAATCTGTGGGTGAACACTAGCAATTTGTATTCAAGTGAAAGGTTAAAATTTGGAATAGTTAATCCTAATCCAGGCAATAAATATTACACCTGTGCACAAAGATGTATTACACCAGGAACCAGGGTAGGAGACTATACTTGCTTAAATGCCACAGATATAGGTCACCATTCAAATTGCAATTACACTATTAATATAGATGGTATCGTAGTTCAGTGGTGGCCCGTTCCTAAAGGGAAAGGATGGTATTGGTTATGTGGAGAAAATGCTTATAAAACTTTACCCCCAACTGGAAGGGGGCATGCACCTTAGGTGCTATAATACCCAATTTTACTATTATCAACAGGTATCCTTCCGGAACCTGGATTAGAAGTTTTGTTAAACGGATTAAGCAAAGGTTTAACCCTATTATTGAACGGCACACTGCATTTCATAGTTTTGTGAGAGGGCTAATTCCATCTTTGGGAGTAAGTGAATTAGAGAAAGCAATTGTAAATATCTCAGCAACCATAGAGGAAATGGAAAGTAAAGATATTGATATAATGCAGGCAGAACAACAAAACATAACGAGCCTATCTAAAGTGGTATAAAACCGAATGGCTCCAGACATGTTATTGGCATCAGAAGGAGGAGTTTGTTCCATAATCAATGAAAGCTGTTGTTCCTACATAGACCAAAGTGGCAGAATTGAAACATATCTGGAGGAAATTTGGAAACAAACTAAGATATTTCATGGGACAGCCATGGATGACACCTCTTATGGTTTTGAAGAAATATGGAAAAACTACATGGTTACCTAATCTCTCCTGGTGGAGGCAACTGATTGCAAGAATATGGATGTTAATTATTTTAATATTGTTTACTTGTGGTATGATACAATGTTCCCTCTGGCGTTGTAAACTATCTATGATAAATTATGAAGATTGGAAAAGGAATGAAATTAGGCACCGAGTAGAAATGGGAAATTATTTCAAAGGACTTTTGATGGTAATGGTAATATATAAGATGTTGCAAAAGAATTTGCAAAAGGACAGAAAAAGGGGGGAATTGAAACAAGGGGAACAGAAAAATCACAAAATGGAATTTATAAACCTTTAGAATTAGTTTTAAGCAATGTTAAGTTTAATGGCTTTGTAACAGTAGCAGTGGAAAATTACTGAGGTGCATAATACATAGAAAAAATAGAGTACAGATAGAGAACATACTGGCACAAGATAAATCGTTATAGTTGATGTGGTCTTAAGAAAAACAGTCTAGAAAAACAGGACACAGGGATAAGGAGTATCTGGGAATAGCAGGTGTCCAGGATAGGCTGTGGGTAAACTAACTGATAAGTAGGAGGATAGGGGGATTATTATGTCTCTGGTGCTAGTGAACCAATTAAACTGGTATGAGCATCTACTGCGCGTGCTTCAAAGGCTGCCAGAAGTGATGAAGATTGTTGGAAGAAGTAAACGACCCTCAGAGACCACCACCACAGTTCTGTACGCATGCGGGGAGCTTTCTGGAAAATGATGTAATCCATACGTAGCCTCATGAATATGTATGTATGCCCAGGGACTATATAAGGATGGCTTGTGTAGTAATAGAGAGACACACGTTAGGAGGAGTTATCCCCCGTGTCTCCCGGCGCCGCAATAAAGAATACCTGCTTGTCAGCTTGAAAACTTTGTTGGCAAGTTTGTTCCTGGAGTTTTCTCCGAATCAGATATGAGTTGAGAAGTCTTAAGTGAGGAAATTCACATGCACACACTTCACATGATTGGAAATTGTGCAGACACAGCCATAGACAGTTACTATCAGATGACTAAGTCACTCATATTTTCTTATGATGCGGCACAGCATCAATATAAATAATGTTATAGTATGTAAAAATGCGAAAAAAAATTCTTACAGTGCATCTTCTTTAGAAACTACTGAAAATAGGATCATTACTGTTTAAAACTATCTTAGTTCACTAAATACACAGTTGGCTCATGGCTTGTACTAATAAAGTCTCAAGTCAAAAGCTAGGTTGTAAGGTCGTTGGGTTTTGTTTGTTTTGTTTGGGGTTTTTTGTTTGATTTTGGTTTTTTTGTTTGCTTTGGTTTGCTTTTGGCTTTTTTTGTTTGTTTGTTTGTTTGCTTTTTTAGCACAGATTTGTATAATTAAAATCTATCACAATATGATGTTAACTCATTCTTGGTATCACTAAATTATTTTGCTTGAAAATCACTGAAGCAGATCTTACTAAGTTAAGGCATAAGTTTCTAGCAATCTTTAATCATGATATATTAGAAGTACTGTATCCATATAATAGACTAGGACTGAGTACTCTAGGAAGTGCTGCTATCCATATTCATTAGGCAAAATACCCTGCTTGGCCTTTGCTCCATGAAGACAAGTAGGTAGTTGAGAAATAGAACCCAACTAAAAAATTAGTGCAAGCTAAAAATAAGTGTACAAGAAAAGTGCTTTCCAAGTGGATTTGCCCCATTCCTCCAACAGCTGGAAGCTTTGCACAGCCAGCATTTAGAAAATAAAAAAAAAAAAAAGGAAAAGGTACCATTAGAAGCAATGTATACATTCGTAAGGGACCAAACCTTAGGAATACAGCACTATGAAAATTACTTAATTTACTGACCTAAGCCAGTATTCATGCAGCTCCTCATTTTACAACCCCAAAAATTATTTTGCCTTTTTTCCCCTAAAGGCCTGAGTTGGTATACAAAACTTTACACAACAACTGGATTTTATACAAGACATTCTTATGAAACTCAAACAGCTCCAGCATGGGATATCTATTAAAGCAGGCTAGAGATTTCTATTTCTTAAAGGTTTTTACAGTCCTTCCTAAAAGTGACATCTCTCCACTAAAACATACATTCAATACAACTTTGTGATTCTAGTAGTGGAAGACAAATATATATAAATATATTTTAATGGTATTTTTAGTCTTACAAAGAGGAGCTAGCTGTATCTGGAAAATATGATCTTTATTTTATACTAATATGGAGCAGGGTTTTTTAATCCGTGGAAGTGAGGCTTCTGCAATCATTTTATTTGAATTCCTCCATGACTGTTTTGAAACTTTCACTCATTTTTAATAAATACTAAATATTTATGATACTGAATTTTCCCACATACCCCAGCTGAACGATCCCTGTTGAGGAACAGTGAGAGTTAGCTCTGGTGGTTCAGTTGCTGGCTAGTCTATGCAGGTTCCCAAAGCAGATTAAAAATATGTCTTCCCTCATCCATCTGGTTGTGAAGGGGTATGGGAATTAGCTAAACAGACCATCAGTAGTTTAGTAAGTGCAGGGGTAGGACCCTGAAGGTACTATGAAAAACAGAAATTTAAGGAGTTTGAGAGATAAAGAATCTAGACTTATTGCAGTATGTGCTTCTGCATATAACACAAATGGAAAGAGTAATACAGTATTATAATCATGCCAAAATGGATGTTGAAGGCAACATTGGTCTCTGAAATCAATGGAGAACCAAAACAAGTTAAAAAATTCCATATATTCCTAGTTTTGCTTCCAAGTATTCCTGTTCCCAAGCCTGACTGAAATTACTATTCCCCCCCCATTGCTCTAGAGAACAGATCCAGAAAAACAACCGTCTCATCAACTTTTATAGCTCAGTGTTTGCAGTCTCTGTTCAGTCACTCAAGCACTGCCTGTAGTAAAGTGTACACAGCAAACAGGATGCTTTAGTTGTCTTCAAGGATTTATGCTAAAAAAGCTTATATAAAAAAAATATAATCAAGGAACTTCCTCTTAGATAAAATCAACTTAAAAACATTATATAAATGATTCCATAAGAGTCTGCAGTAAATTATCATGTTTTTGATATTATGAAAAATAATTTCAGATAATTTACTCTTAATGATAATTTATCAGACAGCTTTAAGTGTTGTCAATAAGCAATTAAACTATCTTTGGTATTCAAAACATGTGACTAATACCCATTAGGCAGTGCTTTATAAGGTAATATCTATATTCTTACTCTAGGAGTTACACCAAACTTGCTAGAGTGGGAAAATGAAGAGATGTTTTTTTGCACTTTGATTTCCATTCACTGTTTTAGAAGACTTGCATGCAAACACCGATTTTGCCCCACAAGTACGGTGAAGCTTTCAAATGTATTATTTTCAAATTTGAAGCGGGAAAAAAAAATTGTAAAAAATTAAAAAACAAAAAAACAAAAACAAAAACACATTTCCCTCAAAGGATCTAAGGATCTTAAGCATCTAAGGAATGACCCTCAGTGTATCTACTCAGAAACCAAAATGATAGGCTAAACCTGAATAAAACATTATTTCCTTCGCATAATATAAACATATATCCAGTTATGCTGCATGAGAGATTGTTTTGCTAATTCTGAAGAAGTCAAACTTTTCAGTAACAGGAAGAACTGGCAAAGCACACAGGCATCTCCTTAGCAGTCTAATGCAGTACTTTCCTTTAGGAAATGCCAAAGAGCTCCTTATATTCTTAGGTGACCAAGGGTCTACAGGATCTTGAGTTCTATCAGTGAAAACTAAATTAGGAAGGTAAGTGCTGTATATGCCTTGGAGCTCTGGATTTTTGCTTCAGCTGTGTTTTCAGGATTTATTGAGTATCTGGTGCAAACACAGGAACTGCAAACACATTTTCCATTTGAATTATTGGATGAAGTACACATGCTGAAATCAAGGACTGAAAACAGTCTTGTACATAAAGGACTATCTTCATGATTAGATGATTAAAGTGATTCTTTTCTATGACTATCAATACTTTTATCTTTTTGTAAAACAACCGCACTTCTGAGTAGCAGATTCTTAGAATATCCCTTGCCAGCAAAGGGCAGACTTAGTTCTTAAATCAATCTTCTAGGGTGAGGATTTGAGCTCTGAAACACCTGGGAGAAGGAGAGACTACGTAATGTACTTAACTTCTGGATCTACCATAAAATTATGGTAAAAGTAACAAGAAATTTTGTTATACATTTTAGAACTTAAGCCAAGCCCTGTCAAAAAAGCAGTTGCAAAATGACAGAGAACACAAGTATTCAAGCAGCATACTAATCCATTTTTGTGGTCAGTATAATGGGGGAGCAAGTGCACCTGTTGTGCTTAGCTACTGCTGGGGCTGAATAAGAAGGAGGCTACCATTAACAGGAGGGGTAGAAGATGAGAAAGGATTTGGGGATTAAAGGATTTCAGGAACTTTAGCTATCTAGGTTTGGTTCAGACCATATGGTTCATTTCAACCCAGGTATTTTCATGAAGCAATAATGAGAGGGCAGGTACATAAGAATTTAAGCTGGCACTACCTAGAAAACAGTTATTTTTTTTTCTGCCAAGCTACATTCCACTTTCAAAGTTTTTCCTGCAGAATATTTTCCAGTTGAATGGAATGAATGTGCATTGTGAACTCCTGCTTATAAAGAAAGCAAGCTTTAAAAAGTGCTGAAATGACTTTTGCAAACAGGCAAAGTTACTGCAAATTTCTAAGGGAGAAAAGGATTCAGAGAAGTAGGAAACTCAATGTTTTATTTTATTTTGTAGTTATAGACTTTAGGACAAGCTATACAATCAAACTCTTCTCTAAAAACAAGCTTCCTGCCTTTTATATGGGTTCCACCGACAGCTGGGGTAAAAAGAGTTGTTTTAATTAAAACTCTACTCTAGGGACTATCTTGTAGAACTAGCATCTGTAGCTGGCCTGATGAGTCTCCAGTAAACAAACAAACACACTGTTTTAGCACAAGCATCAGTGTTGTAGAGGATTACAAAAAGCAATTTTGCTGGCATTTCTGAATATAAAGCAGTACTATTCCTAACAAAGCTATATCTAAAATGCAACTAGCTCAGGAAAAACAAATACCTGTACACTTGTTAAAAACATTTTCAATTGTATGGATATAGTTTATTCATCTCCTAACACATTTTAGACTAATCTGACTCATACCACATCAGGTGCAATACACACAATAACAGAAAAACAAACCTGAAGACATTTTTCTGAGGGTAAGATGGTACTTAGGAAATACTAGCACTTTTTGTCAGCTTGAAGTACTCCTGTATAAGAGCCAGCACTTAGGAAAAAAAAAATGCAAGCACTCAAGTTTAGACAATAATGATAGCTGCATTTAAAAATAAACCAAAACACATTAAACACATCCTTAAATGGCCTATTTTGAAGAAAATTTGGGAAAAAAAATGGGTTGAGTCACAGCTTCTATTACTAGACTCAGATACCTTCATATGCTAAAAATTTCATAGTAATTAGGGCATACAAGTTTTTACCCATTATTCTACTTATTCTTGAGCTACCAATACTTTTAAGATTCTCATCTTCAGTATGGCTTAGTTCATAATTCCCATACTTGGAAGTTATTTGATGCTGGACTTCTAGTCAGTGTTTACATCACCCTCTGTCCTCACAAAGATTTTTCTTTAACTATAAAGTATCTTCTGATATAAAGAATGACAAGCAGCTTTACAAATAAGGGCCTTAATAATACACACTGACCAATATAAACTGTACAATACTACATGAGGTGCATCTCTCCAAGGACCTATGTGTAAAATGCGATTACAGGAACTGAGCTTGAATGTAGAAAATCATTGCAGTATAGCACCTTCAGCCTCCTGATGTGATTTTTTCATTGCAGTGCCTCCCTTTGAAAGCTAGCAGAGAAAAAACATAGTCTGACATGTACTAAGAAACACACTTTAGGTAAATTGGGATATAACTATACAATTGAATACGTAATCTTGAGTACTTTTTAAAGTCTGTAATATTCTTATTAGGACACAAGATAAAAATGGTCATTATCTCTCTATCAGTAGAGATAAATGCTTTACAACATGTGCTTCAAATTCCACACACAGATTTCATAAAACATTAGGGATGCTCAGTTTCTGAACTTATAGAACATGTATATTTGATAAGAAAATCCTATAGATCAAGACTTGGATTGCCTTGAGATACCACATCTAAACATGACTTACCATTTCAAACTCAATAAAAGATGCTGGGACACATCTACTGTACAAATAAGTTATAAAGTTACATGCTAAAAGACTTCTTTATATTGGTCGTATCAGAACTTATTTGAAAGAGGTGTGATGTGGTTACACTAGAAAGGTTGCTGGTAGATGGTTGCAGGCATGCTTGCAGTATTGTTGTGGTTTAAACGCAGTCTCTCTCTCCCCCACCCAGCTTTTTCTTTCCTTCTGCCCCCCCCCAGCAGGATGAGGAGGAGAATCGAAAGAATGTAACTCCCACAGGTTGTAATAAGAACAGTCCAGTAACTAAGGTGTAACACAAATCACTGCTGCTACCACCAATAATAATAATAAAGGAAATAACAAGTGAAGAAAATACAACACCTCACCACCCACCGACTGATAACTCACCTCACCCCGCCAGACCGAGCATCCACCAATACCTAGTCCAGTCCCGCAGTGCCCGAGCCATTCCAGGTAACTCTCAATTACATCCTGGGCATGACATGCTGTGGTATGGAATACCTCAGGCTAGTGTAGGTCAGGTGTCTCATCTTTGCTTCCTCCCGGCCTCCCCTACTCCCTGGCAGAGCATGAGGCTCAGAAAGTCCTTGGTCAGACTAAACATTTGAGCAGTAACTAAAAACATTGCTGTTATCAGTGCTGTTCCCAGCCTGAAAGTCAAAAACACAGCACTGCACCAGCTACTAAGAAGAAGAAAAAAATGACTGCTACTGCTGAACCTAGGACAAGTATCAACACATCTTAAGATTTTTTCCCATTTATTGATGCTGTAAACCAGAAACCAAATAACTTCATGTTGAATTTCTCAGGGTTCCCAACAAATATTATTGCAATCCAGAAGCAAGAGGCACTGATACATGCTGCTTTCTCATGTATTTTATTTCTCCCTATCTTCTTTTTCTTTCATTAAGCACATGACATTTGTGTATATATGTTGGCTTGCTGTAACATTATTACAAAAAAAAAAAAAGATCAAATTATCCTTTTCACTATTATTTTCAAAGATCTGTGCCGAGGATTTGATTTTCCTCCTATTCCACCCCCCCCCCCCGCTTTAGTTTGAGAAATTGTTCCTTGGATACAAATACAAACATGCTACCTTTTGTTTAACAAAAGCTTTTTATTTTTTAATTTATTAAAAAAAAACTCAAAAAACCTCAAAAAAACCCTTATCTTTTATTTAATAATATATTTTCATCTTGTGTCTTAATAGGAATATTATAGACTTTTAAAAGTACTCAAGATTACATATTCAACAGTATAGTTACCTCCCAATTTACCTGAAGTATAGTTCTCAGTACATGTCACACTATTTTTTTTCCTCCTCTGGCTTTCAAAGGGAGGCACTGCAATGAAAAAATCACCAAGGAATTCTATGCATATAGCTTTGGTAGACAATATTTTCTTTTATACCCAATATCCCCCTCAGTGAAAGCATATCCTCACTTCTGTATGTTTATGACCTCTAATGCACATTTAACTATGTAACCCTGCTATCTACTGTAAGTATTTTAACCAAACAGCATGTTACATGCACTTAAGATGTCAATGTCTAATTTTCACAGTAAGAGATAAATGGTTTCTGGAAAGAAATACCTGTTTAATTCACAGTTTGCAGAGAAAAGAATACCAGCTCTCATAACTTGCATTTTTTTATTTAATCTCTTATTTCATGTTATCAACTGTACATCACAGCTTTTGGGACCTCCCATACATGGCCACGAAACATTAACTGTGGCAGTTCTAAAGGATGACTCCTGCTTTACAAACAATGAATACTAGGGAAATGAGAAACACATGTACTAGCCTTTTGCCTCTCAGTCAAAAAACACAATACTTTGTATTCCAAATACACAGAATGCATATGACATCTGTCCAACTTTTAACCAATTGAAAATAGTTAAATGCCTGTCACAAAAGCTATAAATTCCTTTCCTCTGCCAACACACAATGCATAAAGTCTATGGATTTTAGTAAAAATTAGTCAAGCAAAAAGCAGTTAATTAACTATTTCATTATTACAAATAAGAACAAAAGTAAATTTAGATGGGGTGAGAAAAACAAAAGCAGTGATCTTGATTTGCATGCTTACCAATATTAAAGCATATGAAAGATGATAGCACTGGGTTTCCAATCCAGTTTTATAGGAGAAATATATATGTGTGTACACACATATGTGTGTACATATGCATTCACAGGTGTAAGTGCATTTAATGTTTACGTATCATATTAGTGTTTAAATATGTTATTCCTATTTTAATTCTAGGAAGATTCAAAGCAGGAGCACCAGAATAATGGAAATGACTGTTAGAAGCCTGCAGTAATCAGTCTCTATAACTTGTACCAGCCATTCAGGAGGTGTCTTAACAGTTCAGTTCCCTATTTGCTGCTGTTCTTCTTATATCCCTGTCACCACAATTAGAATAAAGTGAACCATGGAAAGAAAAGATTAAACTGCAAATAAACCATGATTATACTGCAGAGGAAAAGCAGCAGGAAAAAATGGTGGAAAAAAGCTATCAGAGACGAGGTTTTACCCTGGGATCTTTTCTCCACCACAAACAAAAAAGGTGGAGGAGTTGAAGGAAAGGAGGTGGTATTATTAAAGCTGAAATCATATATATCATATCTGATATCTCAATTGCTAAGGGGACAGGAAGAGATGAAGAAAATAAAGCTCTTAGCCATCCCTAAGATCTGGGCATTGCTTCTTACAAATTTAAGCTCCAGATAAATTATATACCTACATTTTAATAGAGCTTTTCATAGAACATTTTTAATGAATGCTATATTCATGGACTCACCATTATATAATATTTGTTTTGAGGAATCCTCTTTACAGCATTTACGTACCTCCAGTTATAGCTATTAGCTTCTTTAAGTACAAATTAAGAAGTAAAATTCTTCACCATTCAGTAGTTCCCATTACCCTGTAAATCTCATCATTACTTGAGAAAAGCTAAGCTGTTCATGCTTCACTCAATTTTTTAAAAAAGACTCAGCCTGACATGTTACACAGTTATGTATCATCTCAGACAGAAAACACAACCTTCATTATAGTTGTAATGTTGTCGGCTCATAAGGAGAAATAAACTGAATGCAAACAGAAGAGAAAGAATACTATCCTTTAGATCAAGCATAATAAATCCAAAGGCACACATTTCCTATTTTACAGATTTCCACACAGCATTATCCAAGTATTGTTATGCTGCTTTGATATATAAAAAAAAAATCTGTTGTGACATAAAAGTTGCCTCCCCCGCCTACCTCCAATAATTCATTAGTATAATAGGGAACACAACAGTTCTGGAGTACTCTAAACTCTATTGAAATGAATAAGCATATTTTCATTCTGATGTTTACCTACCAAACTCGACCTTTTTTTGTGACTACACAGATATGCTATGTACATAAAGTATACAGGTATCATTAATACAAAAATGTGCAGGATAAAAGGTAGTGAATCACAATGAATGCAAGACACTACTTACTCTGTCCCACTCAAATTTACAGGATGCAGTGATAGCCCCTTGCTTTTATACCATGTATATTTGTAAGTACTGGAAAATTTTTTTTTGTGAAGATGTGTGTTCAACTTAGCCAAGAGAAAGCAGTCAAAAAAACATGTTCTCAAGCTATAGCTCCATAACCATTAATACTGGATCTGTGCACAGCAATACAGATTTGATGTGTATTAGACATGAGAACACAAACACATGTTTCTCCCCTCAAATTAGATGGTGCCACAAATATAGCCCGTGTGATAGCTTCATGCTCTACAGTGGTTACATGACAGCTATAGTAGAACAGATAATAGTCAACCTGGCATAAAGCCTGACAATAACGTTAACTTGTCAAAATTCCCAGAAAACTGTTGAGTTAGCAGAATACGTTTGTTCTGAATCAGTGCTTACCATCATGTAGCTGCAACATTCTTGATTAGAAGTAGAAACCCTAGAGCCAGATTCAGTCTGGGGTTGAACTGTGGCCTTGGAACTGCAATTGGATTGCAACACCGAGCTGCGGCTTGCTCCTCCTGAGCCAGTTTGCACAGACACCCAGCTGTTACACCTGCCATCCACAGAAGCTGAACCACACAGAAAGCAGGGGCTAAAAGTAGCAGCTTTAACTAACTTCTTGTGGCTCTTAATTTGTGCTAACACAAAGCACGTTACAGGTAATTGCACAGGTAAAGAGTGCGTACAACTGTTTTACTGCTTGGCTTTCTTGAGCTAGAGATATACCCAATTTACCCTGAAAGTTTAGCCATGCAGAAATTTGGGCTAAGAAAATAGTAAGCAAATAAAGATTTATTACACCTCCCAAAACAGCACTACAGTTTCACCACACAAACCTAGCACCAACTACTAGTGCAGCATGCTTATCTAAAAGGAAAAGTTTGTTTTTTTTTTTTTTAAATGGTGCTATAGAATGTTCAACCAGTCTTCAGAATTCTCTCTTGAAATTTCACAGGTTTACATATAAAGCTGTGAGTAAACTTATCTTGAATATATTAGGAAAAAAAAAAGTTCATTTTTATAGCACTTAGTTTTGGAAGAACAAAACACTTTTCAAAATGTAGGAACACAGATCTCCTGGAGTATTTGACTGTATTTCAGCACTACACATTGACTTTAAGTCAGTGAAAAAAAAAATCCAACAAAACCAAGTCCCAGACTTAGTCATCCCAAGGCCCTAGGTCAGAGGTCTATTTTCCCATTCTTAAAATAAAACACAATTCATCTGAGAACCACTGATTAGGGGAATAATGAGTAATACCATAATGAGAAATCAAATTTGATCTTGTTAAGTTGCAAAATTATTTTCTAATTTTTTGGGTGTCAATTTACACTAATATAGAATTTTATCACCTCAAATATTGTACTTTGATATTATATTTAGAATAAGCACATTTGAAATACATTTTCATGCATGCACAGAGTGGAGCCTCCAAGAAAGAGCAACCATAAGTAAGAGCAGTTGTTTAATAAAATCAATTTTCAAAGCAGCCATTTTAAAGAACGCAATCCAAGTTTGGAATCTCAGCCAAGAGGCTTCCATTTAACTTGCTTTGTTTCTGTCATATGCTACTGGCACTCTATTCTGTTGACTGTAACAATCCTCAAAGCCACAATTACTTGTGAGTAATTACTAATATTCCCTGGGATACCAACATCATGCGAGAATAACAGATTACCTCCAAGCTCAAGCTCTCACTAGCTATGATTATCATATCCAAGAGAAAAAAACAACAATAAAAATGCAAAAAAACAAAAACAAAACAAAAAAAACCCTCACAAACCTTTCCTTGTCCTATTGTTTTGGGAGCTGCAGGATGAATTTGGTTGTTTCCATGCAATGTTTGAGAAGTGGCACACTTGGGAACATATCCTACCACCCTAAAATTGAAGGTTGTCTCTGACAGAGTATGGAAAGGGTGGTACCATTCCTAAAGTGTTGTATCCCACTCCGGATAGGTTGAACCTTCAAAGAAAACCCTATGCTGACTAATACTGTCAGTTCAAAGGAAGTAAATAGCAGTGGTGTTTTACACAGGCAAACAAATACAGAGCAAAAGTGATGTGCCCACAGCAAGATCAATAGCAAAGCACAAGAACTTAATTGAACAACATTAGTTTCACAGCATAAAACCTGGGTTAGCTGAAACTTGTCAGTGACAAGCCATTTCTCACCATATGTATTCCAAAATGCACTTTTCTCTCCTCTCTTAGTAGGTACATCCACTACATCTAGCACAGGAGCCTAAACACTACAGCTGATTTCATCACATCTGTATCCACAGTGGTGACTATTGATCTAAGCCTCTAAAAACAAATTTCTACAATATCCTTATCTTAAGTTGAATATTTGTTTTATATGTGGATAATTAGAGAGAAAAAATAAAGGAAAAAGTCTTCACAAAATTTAGAAACACTGCATCAAAAGCCTGAGTTAGTGCATTCTGTGTTTTTTTTTTTTAATAAATTTTAATAGTACACAAATAAACACTGCTAACAAGTTCACAGAAAATAGGATCTTCAGTGATGGTTATTTAGCTTATCTTCACTGAGCACCTACTTTTATACCAACTGATTTGCTTCATACATGGAATATATGGCTGCTTCAAGGATTCCCACCAAATTTCAGTGGGGCATCTTAATAAAATGAAGCCCATAAGATACAACATGTAGCATGGACACAGCCTTGGGGGGAGAGGGTGGGAAGAATGATTTTTTTTTTTCTGGTTTAAAAGCCTTGTTTTGTATCAGAGATCAATAAACTCATTAACTCCCAAATCCTTCACTTTCTAGAGGGAATGAGAAATGGCAGCACACACCTGGGAAGTGTGTGGCAAACAGCTGAAAATAACATATCACAGCAATTACAAAACTGAACATTTTTAAGGAGTAATACTGCACACCTCAATGAATTCCACTGAATATTAAGCAATGTGCAGGGGTTAATGGAAATGCCTGTTACTCACAGAGGTTGAGTCAGACCTCAGCTGAGCATTACCTGGGGTATTTTCAGTAGCTTCATATTGAAAAAAAAAAAAAAATTAGGACTTCTCCCCCCAGCTCCTGATGATACATGGTTCAGAAGTGTTTTATGCTGTTACACCAAACAAAGTGGCCTCTAATATCTTGTTAGCAGAATTCTGAAGCAACCTGTATGAATTAGTCTACAACACCAACAACTGCCATATGAAAGCATTTTCTAAAAAAAAAAAAACAAAAAACAAAACCACAAAAAATCAAACAAACAAAAAGCTTATTTTTAGACTCAGTCTTTACATTGACAAAATCCTTATAGTTGATCTGTAGAAAGTCTGGTGCCATACCTCCAAGATGTGAACAGCTGAGTGCAACTGTATGAAGTGAGACTATTTTACTTACACACTTAAAGACAACTTGTCAGCCTTATTAATTATTTACTTCATCAAAAAAAGTCAACAAGGCACTTTTAAGTTTTACTCTGAAAAACCAATACTTCTGCAATATGTATAACCCTATCACTGTAGATTAATGACTATGAAAATGAATACATGAAAAGGATGAAAACACTCTTTAACAGGTTTCTTTAGAACTTCTATTGCCAAAAAGGAGAATCAGCCTAATACTTCTGCTCAGCTAATTTCTGAAAAATAGTTCTTACTCTTCACTTTATTTTGAAAAGTAATGAAAACCTGTTTCTTTTTTAATGCAGTATCTGTATCTTTTGTAATAATGGGCATGTGAATTACTTAAATATTCAGCCTCATTTAATCTGACAACTCAATAATTTACATGTTGATTGTTCTCACTTTGAATACCTGGAATTTAGCAATACTTCCATGCTCCTACGTACATATTCTTACTTTAACAAGCTTAACACAGAACGCATCTAAGCCAAGTTTAGTGGAATCAGTTTTCAAGTCCAATTAAGTTTTAAGAAGGTGATCTGAAAAATCTGCACAATCTATTATCAAGTAAATAGTATAAGGGGAACATACTTTAACAGAGAGAAATCCCAAGCTTACCTTGGCTTGCAAAGCATCACAAATCTTAAAATACAGTATGGTCGTGCAAACTTTGCATATATTTCCAAAAATTATTCTAGCTTGTGTAATAGTTAATCCCAGAGTGTTGAATCTGCTTGAGTTTCAGAATACAGAACATCTGAAAATCTCTCTCACTGGCTATCAAATGCTGGCAATTCTGTTATTATAATTTTGTTTGTTTAGGGTTGTTTTCATTAATTTTTCTTTTTTTTTTTTTTTTTTTTTTTTGCTTTTATCAGTACAGTCTCTATAGAAAAGGGTGGGTTTTTTTCCACTAAGTCCCAGACATTCTCAAGCAACAGAGCTGTTGCATAGCTGAGAGATGCAAGTGGACAAGGAAACCTCTGGGTTGGGTTGAGATATCCACCATAAATCTCAGAGTAACTTTCAGTCTGAAGCTACCCCAAGAGTAAAAAGTGGAGGTGGAGAAACCAAAGACTTCAGTGAATTTGGAATAGTGATGGATGGACTGAATAAAACTGAACCCTTATTTCTTCTTTTCAAACTGACGTGGTGGATGCAGCACTGGCATACAAATCTCCAGCCATTAGACAGCTGTAGCTAGAGAACAGAACTGATTTATTGGAAAGAAATACATAACTCTGCTTCAATGCTACAATTGTTTACATAGATCCATGTGAAACTGCTCTGATAAAATGTTTCATATCATGTTACTTTATTTTTTATTTTTGTCAGTTCCCGTCATATACTTCACAGCCTTCAGAAAGAAGCTGTAGGATTCTAGAGTTATCACATTCCCCCTGCCTCCAATCAACCTATAAACCACATTTTCAGAGTTAGCTGCATCTCAAAAAGACTAGAGACTAAATGCAAAGAAGATAAAACTAGGATACTATAGGAAGTATTATTCCATACAAGTTGTCAGTTTTTAAATCATGTAAGCTTAGAATCCTTCGAGACAAAACAAACAAACAAATAAACAAAACAATCCCAAAAAACCCCATAAACCCTTGAAGGATTGTAACCAAAACGAACTGCCAATAGAGAGCAAAAGGTTAATTTATCTATACTTACAAGTTTTTTCTTAGGAAGGACCACTTCCACATTAAAACTATGAAAAGCAATACAACTCCTTGGGAAATTTTTGTGAACCAATTTGAAACAGACATATCAATTATTTACAAACGTATCTTTCATTTCTCTTTGAATCATTTCTACCATTGTATAGTTACATTAAGAGTCCCAAAACACTTTAGCTGATAAAGAAAAAAAATTCTTCACCCATGATAAACAATACTACACTATACCTTAGTTTTCTCAACTGACTGTAGTTTTGAATTGTTACGGAAAACACTTCTTCTCCTGCCTGTTTGAATATCTTACATTGCAAAGCATGCATCTAAGTATAGATGAATGAACTGATTGTTCAGTTCAGAAATTCTTTAATGTGTCAAAGAACTACAAAAGCATGCGATTATTTCATCTTGTGCAATAAACATGAACATGGAAGTACTCAAGCATGGAATGCAGATGATTTCTAACACTTAAGTCTCAAGAAAAAGTGTTTTCCCAATTTTAGAGTTAAAAATTCAAGATTGAAGTTCAGACAAGAAATTATATCTAGAACAGTTTGTTGTTTTATTTTTTTTTATTTATAACTGCAATACAGAACACACTTAGAAGATACCTATGTTTCATTTTTACTAACATTTCTAATGTTTTCCTAACAGTACTTTGAGTCTATGTGAAAATGTATTTCTTCTCATTACAGGTACAAGTATCTGATTTTGCAGCTTGCCTCAGATAATAGATCTTATTATGGTTTCTTCACATTCTAGAAGCCCACCAACCTGAAGATTTGAAATGCTTTTAAAAGAAACTTAATTCAAATTTCAGCCAATGCTTTCCTTCTTACTTGGCTTTAAAGAAAAGCTAAATTTAAACGGTAGAAACAAATAACTTCTATACAGTGAACTGTATTTTTATTCAAAACAGAAGCTACAGTAAAAAAATACATTCACAATTTTGGGGAAATAACCCTTGTGCATATATGCTTTGCAGAAATCTAACTGATCAGATCTATTTAAACTCTGATATTTCTTTCATCACTAATCTCATAATTATTCCGTAAGTTTGAACCTAGTGTTTTTGTCATGCCCGAAACAAGAGACTTGGAATTAAGGAATGCTTCAAGAGGTACTTCCTCGTTTATCACAAGACAGGACAAATGGATTGCTCTATATATCATTTGCAAGTCTAGACATGTCCACTTAAATTGTTGAGGGAAAAAAAACCTCAAACCAAACAACAAAAACCCACTGACAATATTTTCTTGAAGAGCTTGAGAACAGGCCTACATATTTTGTGTTGCAAACATCTGTCTTCTCATGAATAGGTTTTAGATTAGAGATGTACAAATGATAAATTTTTCTGTTTAGCACACCAATTGACCAGCAAGATATATGAAACAAAGATAACTTCAGTGGATGTTTAATGGAATTTGTAATAGTCAAAATGAAATACTCACACATTACTCTTTGCTTTATCTAAGACTCATTTAATACATAGTAAGTAGGGTTTGTTTGGTTGTGGGGTTTTTGTTTGGGTTTTTTTGTTTTTATAACTAAAAATAATAAACAATGAAGCATTTTCTCAGTAACTACTTGCAAAAGAAAAGCCAGACAGTTTGTTGATCTTTTACCTTTCCTGTAAATTGTACCAGGTCACAGGACCATAATATCTGTGACAGGGACCTCATATTTCAATAGGCTTCATATTTACCTTAGCTCTTTATGCAAAGAGCCAATAGAATTTATTTGATCTTTTATTTCACCAGCAGAGCATCTTTACACTGGGACAGTGAAAATGGGATGTAATCCAAAAACAGCAATGAAATAATTTGTAAAGAAATCTTCCCACTTTACTTCCATGTTTTGATAAGCATTGAAACAGATAACACTGCCTGAATTATCAGAATTTTACATTACTCCTCCATAGAATTCCATACATTTCGGGTGAAAATTCTGTTCTCAGCAACATCTTTGTCTCCTGAGACCTTTTCCCTTCTGCCCGACAGCTAGCTTTTCCTACTGTGAAGCTGAAGCAGCTTTCTGTTCTTGGTAACTCCTGTTGTTTTACGTTGAAATATTTAGGGAGTTTGCTAGTCATTTTCCCACTTGGAGAATATTTTTAAGTTATTTGGTATACATGGATAGTGAAGTAACTTATTAGTCAACAAACAAAACACTGAAAGCTCATGGTTATAAAGCTGACAGCTGTGCCATGAAAGCACACATTAGGCATTGCATTGCTGGCATCTCATTTCCACAAAGACTGTGAAATAGGAAGTGAGCTCAAGTGAATCTATTTACATGAAGTGGGAAATTTCAATTATGTAACCCATTCTACAAGGTTATATTTTCATAGCCCCATACAAAAGGTCAATTTTCATTTGGACAATTATCTGAAAAAAAGTAGTACAAAACATACTTTAGACAAAAAGTTCAAATGTCCTTTTGAAGATTAATGTCTTCAAAACTGAATCACCACTCAAACAATAACCAAAGTTAAAAAACAAACCCTAACAAAACCCAAACCAAGTCTATCCTAAGATACAAGGTGAACTGAGGTCATGAGTTACGTATATTGATAACACTAGAACTGTAAAGGTATAACACAATTATTGTATCACTTCCTGTCCTGGGTATACGTTGATGTAGTAATTATGTACTCACAAAAGTTAAAGTTTTATGTCCTGAGATTATTTACAGAACACCTGGCATATTCCAGCTAGTCCATCTTAGAGGATGTTCAGGCTGCTCTACATAGTTAAGAGTCAATGGCAGAAATACTGAAAAAAGAAAACACAACTCTCAATGCTCAGCTAAAATTACCGTTCCTCTACATATTTTTTAAAAGATTGCCAGCATTTTGTAGTCTACTTTTGTAATATTTGTCTTTGGACACTTATTTAAATTCCTCAACTCTAAAATCAAAATGCAAACTAAGAACTAAACAAGCATTTGTAGATTAGGTAATGAATAAACTATATGTAAGATAACCTAATATGTAGTGTTACCTCTGTAGGAATTTTCAGGTATAGTAAGTTATAAACCATTATTAAACAAAACATACTAGTGTAGTATAACCCCTCAGCTGCCAAAAGAAGGCTCACTGCCCAATTTAAACCACTACCAACATAAAAATCTTATTAATGTACTAATAATTAAGGAATTCTAAAAACATTTTTTGTGTGGTAAAAGTTTTGAAGTCAAGAAAAATAAAGAAAAAATACTATTTGAATTACTCAGCTAAAACTATAATGCTTCTGGAAAATAAGCAGTCCTTGAACTGTTATTTACATTCACATGTAGGTATCCACATTAACTTTCATTGATATCTCTACGCATACACTATTGATAAGCAGTGTCTTATGGAAAACTCCATTACTTGTGGACACAGATCCAATATCACTCACTGGCATGGTAAAGTTAAGGTCATTCTAATTACCTTCTCTATACTTTACTCTCCCCTCTGTGGCCCTAGTAATCAGGAGGACTCTGAAATGCTGATGCAGCATTATACTGATTTATTTCAAAATATGCTGTATGTAATACTAATCATTGGAACTGCATACTGGATATTTGCTGAGGTTATCTTTAAAATTATTAGGTTACATATTGTGAACAAGCAATCCCACATATTTGC
Source organism: Melopsittacus undulatus (assembly GCF_012275295.1). Taxonomy (NCBI): domain Eukaryota; kingdom Metazoa; phylum Chordata; class Aves; order Psittaciformes; family Psittaculidae; genus Melopsittacus; species Melopsittacus undulatus. Next base: position 31,962 of record NW_022994161.1, on the reverse strand, counting down.
ATGCTACATAAGCAGTATTTCCTGTTACTAATAGAAGAGAAAGTTATAGTTTCTAAAAAGTACAGTTGTTGGACTAGTTTATTAAATAAGTCTAGAGACTGCAGGGGATTTGCTTGTGCTTCCTGGTGAAGTTAAATACTTCAGTGCAGAGCAAGTACTAGAACATCTCCAGGTAAAGCCACCATTTTGTACTTTCCATCTTATGGTTTGTACTACACAATGTCACGTCAACTAGCTTTTATGATATCCTCATTAGATAGGCTTCTCTATCCCTCTGACACATAAAACTCCCCTTCTATACTGAAGAGTGCTTTCTACCACATTAAGATTATTAAAATATTCCCCATTTAGAAAAAGGGATTAAAAAAATGTAGATCACTTCACATACAGATGCTTAAGGGAAAGCATTGTCAGACAATTTGAAAAGATCAAAATCTCATAATTTAACTCAACACTGTTGCTAATGGCTGAACATTAGAAATGACAGCTAACACACACTGTAGCATCATTCCCATAATTGCCACTCTGTAACAAAGAGCTTCCAGAAGGGAAGCAGCAATTAAAATGTATTTTTACTACAGCAATCTGAAATAATGGTTTCATGACTTTTTTTTTTTTCTGTGATGATATTCATGTGCAATGAATCAAAGGTCTGCCTTGCCCAGCAAATTATCCCCCCAACTCTCCTTCCCCCATTTGGGCCAAAGCAGATGCCCAATAGTTTATTTTATGCTAATCAGGTAATGGAAGCAGAAATTGATGTTAATTTCCAATTTTATAGTAAATATCCTGAGTGTCCTACTGGTGGCTGAAAAAAGGAATGGCTTTTATGGTGCCACACATAGCACTCACCACAATGTCTTTTGAAAGTTTCCACTGATTCATATGTTCCACTCTCTATTTCTATGACAAGAAGAGGATAATATTTTATGCTAAACTAAAATGAGTTCATAAGTAAAAGCAAATCACTTTTATATAAAGCTATGAGCAAGAACATTCAAAATATTACCTTCTTTATTTACATACATGGTTTAGAGACCAGGGTTTTTTCCCTCCTGCTATATCTATCTCTAATAAAACTCTAGTCACCAACTGAGAATTTGTTTTTCTAATTCACTATATAGATCATCTTACGGTAGCATAATTCCATCTCCTTTCAAGCCTCTTTGACACAAATTTCCCTGTAACAGAGCAGCTCATTTTCCCCTAATTAGGAAAAAGTTTGCTTGCTAGGAGACTGACTGCCTGCTCAGCTTAGGCAGGACCTAAGCATGTAGTCTTTCAGAGGCACTTTAAAGCCTCAAGCCTTATTCCTCATCTCCTATGCGACCATAAGTGCAGCTGTAACTACCAAAGCTTGGGACAACCCTTCTACATAAGACATTTGTGCCTGATGCAGGGGCTGGCATTAAGTCCACGTCACATGAAGAAAGCCAATTGCATAAAAAATGAAACATGTCTATTCATCAGAACATCAAAAGATACAGAAGTGCTGACACAGTGAACTATTTTGCTTTTAGAGTGGACATACTTTCAGTCAAATGATAAGTGAAAAGGCTTTACGAAAGAATAAGCCACAAGAACAAGTCATCTAGCCTCATTCACTGCTCTATGTGAAAGAATTTCAGTGAAAATAAAAAATAAAAAAAATAAAAAAAAAGAGGCAAGCAGGCAAGGAATGGTCTATGGGTTGACAGATCTGATTTGGTCTTCACGCCATAGGTTCATTATCTAGCCTAGAAGCACCTGCACCTGAAATCTTTCAAGTTACTGATCATATAAAAATGCATGTTGTGACTGATCTGAAAAACTGTACTACTGGTAAACAGGCAGATATTAATTATGTTGCTGTCTACAGCTATCATCTGCCAAACTCCATGTGTGTGTATATATACAGGTACATCTTATACATGGCAGATGCAGTCTTCACTATTTAGTTTACCTTTGCTAGAGTTAACTGAACAAAGTAGAAGAGAATCAGCAAGAAATATTATCCCCATTAGAACATGAACTCAATTAATTCTTCGAAGACTGATAACACTTTATTCTCAAACAAGAATATAAGTCTCTTCTCAGAAGCTTGAACACTCAGTATACCATTAAATTCCAGGCAGCAAATGAACAACTTTGTGAAGGAAATGATACCAGTGGCTAAAATAATCAAGGTATACATGAAAGTGGTGAAACAGAGAAGAGTAAGACAGAAAAGATATTACTACAATTCTGTTATTTAGGCCAACTGATCTTCTAAGAGTATCTTTTATGCTTTCATTTTCTTTGATCTGCCAACACCAGCTTTTTGTTTGTTCTTCCAGTTTAATGTGTTCTGTGCTAGTTGAAGAGCTTTTAGTTATGACCCTCATTTGTGAAAGTAACCCTTGAAAGCATGTCTCACAGACTATCATCATCATTTTGATTCCATGCTAACAATGCTTCTTTTATGCAAAAAAAAGCTAAAATCCCCAAATTCACATGCATCACGCGCTTATCTCAAAGCTCATCTGGTTGAATGACAGGCAATTGTAGAGAAAAACTGAAAAAAGTAATCTATGTGAACTGCAGTACACTAATTATTCTACATCTAAAAGTGGAAGTGATGTCTCAAAAATTACTTAATTTACCATAATTTAGATAGTTTTTATTTAAATATAGCAGCATTCTTTTTAAGGACCTGGATTTCTGCATTCCAGGCCTACCTGTGACAACAGGCTTTTGAACTGTGCAAGCACCATAAATAGATAGGTTACTCTGAAAGACAGAGGAAAAAGGAATTCTGTAAAAACAAACTGTTGGACTAACCAGTTTCCTAATATTTTAGATATGTAAAAACAAGTACATCCATGTGAACACTGACTTTCACAAGTTAGCCGTACATCCTTGAAATAATAACCTCTGCAATTTCTTATTTGCATCAAATCTGCACTGTCAGAAAAAAGGAACAAAAATCCCATGAAAATTATTTCCTCCCCCACCTGATTCAGGATGAGCTGAGAAGGGGGGAGAATTCTTTCCATACTCTACCAAATAATCCTACCAAATCACCAGAGAGAAAAAACAAAACAATCCCACACAAACAGAACTGACAGGTGTACACACAAACAAATGTAGTAACAGCCATCTGAAAGATCAGCACAGGCAGAAGATGTAAGTAATAATAAAGTTGACATAATTAATTTTACTAGCATAAGGCTGTAATAGTGGCTGGTATCCTTTTTCTGACGTTTGTACCCAAAGTTTGTCATTTCATGTTTCCATTTCCAGGGGATACAATGAATTCACCTACTCAAATATTTATTTATTTATTTAAAATATTATACTCCCACTGATCGAGCTTCCAAGAATGCATCTGAAGTCTCTGACTTTTAGAAACTTTGATTACAATATAATCTATGGCTTTTCCTTCATATTGGAATATAAGGCTACTAATTCAATCAAAATTACCTATTCACAGTATTGTGTAATGTACTGAAAATGCAATAACCCTTCTAGTAATCAGCTTTCTCCAGTGAACAATGAGTATGCATAAGAACAGTAATCTAAAGAGAATGCCAGATAATGGGCTCCCTGCTGTTTTTTGTCTCTTTCAAGTCATAGGGTATTTCTACACAGGCAAAAAATACAATTGAACACAGAAAACAAATACAAGTTACCCCTAGTCAGTGGAACAATCCTCAAAGTGTCATTTTAAATAACATGGATTAGAATAGCTGTGCATTCAGGATAAAATATGCTTGGGCCTCTACCCCCTGAATTTGGGATATTTTGGTCTACTATTGGACATTAGAATATAAGAAAAAAAAAAAAAAAAACAACAACAGAAAAACAACCACCCAAACACTAAAAAACAAGAAAAGAGCAAATTTCTTACCTAGTGAAAGCAAGTACATTTCAGTATTATGCTTAGGAAAGCAAAGCATTCTTCCCTTTTTATCCAAGTGCTTAAGCAGAAAACTGATCTTTCTATCCAAGATCAAATATTGCCTCTTTAACTAACTCGTGAGGCCCTTAATTTTTTTTCCTCCATGTTGGAAGAAAATATCTACACATCTAGCAGATATTTTCTTTGACATTTCTGCACTGGTTGAGAGGCAAGTGACATGCCTTGGCTCAATAACATCATAGCATGTGGGGACACAAAAATAGTCCAGTTAGAAATAAAAGCTGGTATCAAGGACAAAGCTCTAAAATGAAAGCCTAATTTTTCCTATCGAATTTTCCTCAAGTCCCTGGTTTTCTTCAGAAGAGACTCCACTACTTAGCAAACACAGTCATCACAGGTTTTGTGCCCCCACCCACCCCAATCTCATTTAAATTGCAAAAATTGAAAAACAAACAAAGCCCACACCACACCAAAACCTGAACACCCTCAGCATGTTTAAGAGAAAATAAAAACAATTGTATTTTGTGATGCAGACAGACCATTCTTCCTCACACACAGACCACACTGTCATCAAGAAGCAAGTTTAAACAAGTTTGATAAGGAAAGATGCAGGTTGCATTTATCTACATATTTATACAGAATCCTTCAACATTTCTGTTGTTTTCAAGTACAATAGAAACAGACTACTAGAAATAAAAAAGCTCTACAGAAAACCTTACAAAAAGAAATTGATGTAGGAAAGGTTATAAAACATTTCTTAAGATGTATCCCACATCTGCCCAAGACTTTTACATGTTGTAAATTAAAGCTCATTTCTGCATATACCATGACTTGTGGAGGTGCAAGATTAGCATAATTGTCTTTCATAAGTCAGAGGTAGAGATGTGTTTAGGAAGAGGTAGAGACTTAACATTAAGTTCAAAAACAAATAATCAAAAACAGTTTCAACAATACAGTTTTGTAATGACACATTGTTACTCACCTCTCCAAATACTACAGGGCTTAATTCTTATGATCTTGCCCAGACATTGCCCCAAGCTACAATGTCCTGAGGCAAGAATCATCCTCTAGAAGCACTGCACTCTGCTTCTCAGTACAAGACTGCCTGTCTACTTCCAACAATCCTTATTCAATGTCTAATGAAAACTGAAGCCAAACTGGAAGCTAATAAAAGATATAAGCTTCCCAAATCAATCCCTTGGTGATAAACACAGCCACTGGTATGCATTTATTTTTATATTCAATTGCAGAACAGGTATGTGTTTAAAATTAATTTACAAAGGATATAAAGTCTTAATGTGCTTAGTAATTTCACAGTGCATTATTTTGCATGAAGACTGTTCAAAGTCTTAATAGAATAGTGTCTTCCTGAAAGACAACAAAGACTTACTAAAATTATGGTTCAGGGTACATGCCCACTGTTATTTCTAACCCTGCCTGCAAAACCCAAATGCAGTAACCTGGAAATAGCTTATTATGAAACAGTTTTGTACCTTTGTTTAGTCTTTCAGAACACTAACACTCATTCTCCTTTTAATATATAACAACTTCGTACTTTCCAGGTTCCTGTTGTCCAGGAAAGGAGTAAAACTCCTTATAAAAACGTAACTTTCTACTTTTATTTTTGAAGTTAGTAGAACTATAAGAAAATTAGTTTGTAACCATACTTACAGTACTAAGTGAAAGCACTGAGAAATATAGCCAACTGAGATAGTGGCCTTTACTCAGATTTGATCTGCCTTTTTGTGAAAGGTAACTAAACATTCTGAACAAAAACCATCAGATCCAATGAGAACCTACTTGCAGCATTTCAGCACTGGCCATAGCTGGCAGCAATAATGGACTTCCAGAACGTACTTAGAATACAAAACTTATTAAAAGCTTCATTTAAAAAAAAGTTATAACATATATAAGCACTTACTGTTACGTCCTTGCTGTAGAATCTATGTTCACAATGAAAGTGTGAAGTTAGAGATGAGTTATTATCTGTTAAGAAGTCAAAACAACATGAATATGTTAATTTAATATAGAATAAACTCTGAAATGCAACAGCTAATAAGAATATTTTCATACCATAAATAAGAAATATGCCCACAATAAGGTCTACGTTTCTCCAGCCTCCATGAATTAAGAATCACAAATGCAGGACAAGTGGAAATTATGTCTTAATAGTGACACTGTCATAGAACAAACTAAGAAATGCTGCTTTGGGACTATAGAAAACATTTCACAACATGTACAAATAAAAACCTAATGAAATGAAAAACAAACTCTAACTCATTCTAGTACTCCAGCAGTAGACACAAATTACAATAAGAGCACATTTGTTTATTATTGGAAAAGTAAAATTCCAGGATTAGGACCAGATAATAAAGACATGCAGAGGACACAACTCTGCTGACTTTTTAAATCATTGAAACCAAGATGATAGCTTATGCAGTTTATCACTTATCAGACTTATCGAACAGATCTGAGAAAAATGTAAATCTGATCACATTACGAGTACCAGTTCTTTTATATCTACTGTCAGTGGCCAGACAGTGCAAAAAATAAGTTCTCTTATATTGTTATATTCCGATTTTGACATAAAAAGGAGCATTGCTACAGCAGAAAGTAACAGAAAACCAAAATGAAATGCATTTTGCATAATTCGCTTATCTTATAGGTAATCCTACTTGTATTTTCCCTTCCTTGTACAGAAACACCAATTTCAAGTAAATGAAGTAGCAAACAACATGAATTGCATTATACATGGACAAAGTCATGCCTTTAAGATCCACGAAAGTAGTGAAGCACACAGATAACTGTTTTAATACATAAAGTGTTTCTGAATGTTTGATACGACTCCTTACATGCTGCAGTAGTATGAAAAATTTATGTCTGTGTGCCCTCAGTTATTGAGATCCTAAAACTATAAAAGCAATATGAGGATACACACTGTCACTCTAGACTAAAATGATCTTTCCAAGTAAATATGTGTTTACACCCAATAAAACATCTTAGTTTCAAATTTTGTTCTATTTACCCCTTTCACATACAAGTTTTTAAGATCATTTAAATGGAATTATATTTCACTGTAAACCTCTATCAGTGTGTTACATACTTCATGTAACATAAAAGATGAAATTTAATACAAAAGGCAAGGCATAATTATCTTGCAACAGAAACACCATATTTTCAGTTGTATCAAAACCAATTTAGATAGAATTACATATTTCATTTTATCTGGCCTCCGGATCAAAATGGGCAAAAACATAAATTACACCAAGAGAGGTCTGGATAAAAGGCTGCAGCCAAGTTTAGACCAGCAGAACTTCGGACTTCTATTCTTCCCATCACACAAAGCAAGAACAGTATTAAATGAAGAAGTACATGTTTTTAAGATACTTAACTTCAGAGGCAGAAATCTCATATGTAGCTAAGTGAAGAAATCATCCAGCAACCAGAGAAACAAAACTAAACTTAAATTCAATAAAAACTAGAAAACATGAAGCTCTGTACACAGCTTACAGAATCACAGTAAGTTTTTACACTGCGTATGCATGATAAAACAATACATCTGAAGTTAAAAAAAATACCTAGATCACTCCTATAAAACTGTTTTCTAAACTGCTGCATTTAAGATTGGTGAATCATAAGGCTGGCTGTATTTTTCTTTTATTTTTTACCTTGCAGTAATTGCTAGTGCTTCACAATGTTGACTGTAAATATAACATTTTTTCCTTTCTACTTTTAGAGCAAAAATAGAATAACAAACTCAAACAAGTTTGTTGCTGGGCCAAGGATATCAAAATCTGCTGAAGAAGAAATGCTCTATTTCATTGTTTGAATTATTTTCCACACATTGTAAAGATCTTTCTGTTTAAAGATAAAAGATAGTTATCAGTACTTTCTGTTCCTTGTGTTTTCTTTTTTGCTCTTTTATTAAATAAGAAGGTATAGGTGGATGTTTACAATTTTGGCTCAGGTAAAAGGCAAGGTAAAAGAATAAGCAAAAAAACTGTATACACAATTAAGATGTGGGCAAGATTTAAAACAAAGCCAGATACTGAACTTCAGAGCTGGAATTTGTTCCTTTTATACTAAATCATGATCTACACTGTACACATCTTACAGTGCAACAAATCTGTCTAATTAATCTCTATAATTTGCAACCATAAAAACAACATCACCAAAAAACTGAAGTTCACATACAGTTGTATTTTTTTCCAAGAACTGAAAATATCAATTATCATCAATTACAGGAAACCAAGCCACATAAAATGAAAGGCTAAACTTTACTTCCAGAGGCTGAAAATTTACTTCCAGTTTTACAATCCATAGCCTCCAAAATACTTGGTTTTCACAACTAATCATGATGGAAGCTGTGCAACAGAAAACTGGGATTATTGAAGGTCTGTCCGCTTTAAAGATGATGTTGGAGATGAGGTATTCCAAAGCAACAAATTATCAACATATCTAGTTAGTAATGAGCTACATTTATTCTTTTTGTCCTTCTGTACCACAAATTGCTCATGCACACCTCAGTGGGAAATGCAAAGTGCAACTTAAGACTTGAAGCTTGCTAGTAGAGATGCAGCAAGGAGCTATTCTACTGGCAAGCCATGTAGAGTCAATCGCACAGCTCCGAAAGAGATATACGTATTTAGTGAGAGCATAGCAATGTTTATTTTAATTAAATGGCCAGACTATTTCCATGGGAGAAACTAATATAAAGACAAAACTTACACTGAAAGACTAAACCCGTCCATGAGATTTGGGCAGCCTGAATAGTAACACTGGCTCAAACAGCTCTCTGCCCCTTGCCCAAGAGGGAAAACAGGACTTCTGGAGATGAGAGCTCTGCTACTCTTCCAGAGGAAATTCAGCTTGACTATATCAAAACCATTTCTTGATTGAACATTTCATAAGCTAACTTGTCTACTTGGACTATGATTCAAAAGGTACTTTAATTTTATAGTAACATGCCTAGAGTTAAACCACATGAACAGCAAGACTTTCCCCTAGGGCAGCTGTAAATCTGTAGATTACAGCAAGTGGACAAATTGAGAAGCTTCCCACCTGTCAAGCACATCTTCCACTTGAGGTCAAATGTACTAGAACTACACAGGGCGTCTATTTCAGCTTCGTAAGCTAAGTAGAGGGGTGCCACCAGTGATACTAGAGCATTAAGGAGTGTCTGCAAGTGACTGGTAAGCATAAAGGGCTGACGGGCTTAAGACACCAAGGTACAAAGTGCCTTGTGGTTGCTGCAAGTTATCTAAGGTATCAAACTATTTAACATATCCAATCTTCAACTTGTGGATATAAAAACATACACATATAATTGTGCAGAATAAGTACAACCATATCAAGTTAAAGCTGCTAATCAATGGTTAATTAAACCACTTAAAATTTAAGAGAGTTCATACCTTTGAAACCTCTCATGACAACTGTATGAACACACTTAAGAACAAAGGCAGAAAAAAATTACTGCTTTAAGGAACAATTTAAAGATGAACAAAATGTAAAAAGCAGTAGTAAAAGCACATAAGAGTCAGCAAAAGAGTTTTATAGAAATCATCTTTTATATGGGGAATCATAAAGAGGTGAAACTTTTTTATCACACATAGGCAATTTATAACATTTATATGAGCAAAGGTATGTCCCTGCACAATAGGACATTGAAAGGAATACTTCACTCTATTCCTGACTCAGTACAGGCCCCATTTATGCTTCAGTCATATTTCACATCTACTCATTTAACACAGTCCCCCAGTCACTGTTAATTTATTCAGAAAAGCTAAAACATCGGACAGTGAGAAGCTGAACTGACTACATAGAAATGCTTGTATATTTTTTAAAATATGCACACTGGTGAAGGGAAACAATTAAACAGAAATAATAAAAAAAAACCCAAAAACCAATAGAATATGACAGAGACATGATTTTTGAAGCCAAACATTATATAGAAAAAAGGCTTGGAACCAAAGCATGTCAATACAACACAGAGCACTGCAGAGAAATGAGATTACAAACTCCAAAGTTATATTTTAGCATAGAAATTTCAGCATACAGTTGCACCTGACCTAACAAATCCTACATTTCAGGGGCAGGCTTATATTGCTGCATACCCATCACATCAGTAAGGCAGATGGATTATCATTATGTGATATAATCATACCATGCTACACTGCACGGAATCATCAAGATGCAGGAACTCAGGCCCCCACTGGCTGAGATACCGACACTACCTTCCACTGAATGGTGTCAATATCCTTACCCTGTGTTGGGTTTTTATTTTTTAGAACCTAGTACAAATAAGATCCTGAAGCCATCTGTACTACTAAACATACTGTAACTGCAGCATGTTGTAGCCCCAGTATTCTTTCCTCCCTCTCCCCTAAATTGTATCTGCTGTCTACCCATCTGATATTGAGAGTAAATGACCTACAGTCAAGACCAAGCCTATTGCTTATTTTTGTTGGATTTTCAAATTTCCACCAGTACTCCTTTCCAGAGGGGGAGAGTCCTCAGAGGACCACAAGACTTCAAGGACTGGAAGTGAAAAGAACCTGTTCAGTCCTAAACTAAGCAGCCATTAAAGTGCATGTGATGGGTTGACCCCAGCTGGAAACCAGCCGCCCACCAAAGCCCATCATTCTCCTCCTCAGCTGGATAGGGGAGAGAAGTACAGAGAGAAGGGCTCATAAGTACAGTGAGAGATCACTCACCAATTACCACCACAGGCAAAACAGCCTTGACTTGGGAAAATCAGTTTAATTTATTACCAATTAAATCAGAATAGGATAATGAGAAATAAAATCAAATCTTAAAACCACCTTCCCCTCACCCCTCCCTTCTTCCCAGGCCAACTTCACTCCTGAATTCTCTCCTTCCCCCAGCAGTGCAGGGGGACAGGGAATGGGAATTGTGGTCAGTCCATCCCATGTTGGCCTTGCTGCTCCATCCTCCTCATGGAAGGACTTCTCACACTCTTCCCTTGCTGCCCTACACAGGAGACGGTCTCCCACAAATTACTCCAATGTGAGTCCTTCCCACAGGCTGCAGCTCTTCACAAACTGCCCCAGTGCACGTCCCTTTGCGAGGTGCATCTTTCAGGAACAGACTGCTCCAGCGTGGGATGCCTGCAGGGTCACAAGTCCTGCAGCAAACCTGCTCTAGCCTGGGCTCCTCTCTCCACAAGACCACAGATCCTGCCAGGAGCCTGCTCCAGTGTGGGCTTCCCACGGGGTTGCAGCCTCCTTCAGGCATCCCCTTGCTGGGGATGGTGTGCGGTACCCATGGGTTGCAGGTGGAGATCTGCTCTACCATGGACCTACATGGGCTGCAGGGCAAGGCCAGAAGGGGGCCCATCTTAGAGCCATCTGGCATTGGCTGTATCAGACATAGAGGAATTTCTAGAAGCTTCTCAGAAGCCACTCCCGTAACCCTCCACTACTACCAAAACCTTGCCACACAAACCAAGTACAGTGCAATAGATGTGTTAAAGAACCAAACAACAACAAAAAAAATCACAACCAAACACAACACTTCTTTAAAAAAAGTTTAGATGTATTGATGATTAAATAATACTTCTGAAAAAAGCTTTCTCTGTATAGCTTAGATATCTAGTGTCCTTTAAAATAGCATTACGAGAAGCAGTCCTTCCTTCCTTCCTCCCTCCCTCCCTTCCTTCCTATTTATTTATTTATTTATTTATTTATTTATTAGCTGTGGAGGTTACCAAGCAGAGGTTACCCAGAGAGATTGTGGAGTCTTCCTTCTTGGACATATTCAAAACTGACTGGACATGGTCCTGGGCAGTGAGCTCTAAAGTAGCCCTTGAGCAGAGTGATTGTACCAGTTAACCTTTGAAGGTCCCTTTCAACCTTAGCTGTTCTGTGATTCTGTAGAGCAGTGTCTCAAAAAAAATATTCTTACTTATGTCTTTGTCCTAATTGCTAACACTTAGAGGTAATTAGCAGGAAATGTGAGTGAGAAGAAGACAGTTTGTCTTTTAAAAGCATCAAAAAAAATACATAAAGAAATTTCTCTTTCACTTATCATGCATCTGACATTTCAAGAAGTGTTCCCATGCCTTCTTTAAAAGGGAGTCTTTCTCACAAGGAAGGACTAATTGGAGTGGCCCAGCTTGCTGTGGTTCCTGGGTGTTATAATAACTTTCAAAATCACACACATAACAGTGAATTGATATTTACTCTGATTTTGTCACTGAAATTGCCTTTCAAAAAAAGGAAAAAAAAAATCCTATTTACAGTTAACTTTCCAGCTTACACTTTCAGTCTTTCCCCTCATATTTCAGCTTCCCTCCCACCAGACAAATGCTTGCTGGCCAAGTGGCTTTTACCAGACAGGGGCATCAGCTTATTCTGCAGCTTCCATATGGACACCTGCAATTAGGAATTGCGCTAGCAAAAAAAATAAAAACAACAACAACAAAAAAAAAAAACAAAAAACAACCCCACTTTGCATTAGAAATACTGGGTTCTTGAAAACTTTTACACCACTGTCTTTGCTCAGGCTCAATTACATTGTGAACCAGACTAACACTGCATACATAAGTAAATTACAAGCAAGTCACATGAGTAAACACTATTTGGTAATTTGTTTTAGCAAGTACAACTGGTTTGTTAGTAATTAGAGGGAAGACCTTCAGAAGTATAGAAGTACTTAGTTATTTTTCTTCTTACCTTAATAAACTCTCCTTAAGAGATATGTCATGAAAGCAGAATGAGATAAGAGAACAAGAGGATACGCAGGGAAACAGGACTAGGAAAAAATGACACAAAGAGGAAATTGGATGGAGAGGTTGAAGCAAAAATGGTGATACAAGAATGTGCTCAAAGAGAAAACTGTAAAAACAAAACAAAACAAAACAACAGAAGAAAGAAGGAGTTAAGGAATGGGACAAAAGAAGGACGAGATTAGACTTCAAGGGGAAAGAATGGCAAATGTTACAGGGCACAGCATAATGCAGTATATTAATGAAGGCATGCCAGGAATAACACTTGAAGAAGCAAGCAATAGCAGCAAGGCTCCTCTTTATGTACCTATTAGGGCTCAGAGCTTGCAGTAGCAGGAGGAGGGAACTGATCCACAGAGCTGCCCATCCTGAGAACGACTCCTATAATCACCCATTCACAGCTACATTTATTAAGAATACTGCACAGTGGTATTATATAACTGCACTGCACAGAATACTGCTCAGCAGAAGTTGCAGGCCTTTACCCTCTATAGTTCTGTAATAAACCCAGCAGCTATCTACTACTGGTAGCTCTTGTTTACAGTTATAGAATGGCTTGGGTGGGAAGGGACCTTAAAGATCATCTAGTTCCAACCCCCCGTGCCATAAGTAGGAACACCTTCCACTAGACCAGGCTGCTGGAAGTACCATCTTGCTACCTTGTTATTCACAAGATGCATGTTTACCAGAATAGGCTGGCAGGACAATTTTATAGCACCTCACCTTCAACCCCACACTGACTTCCCCTCCTCACTATGCCCAGCATTTCAGTGTAAATCTCCATCACCTGCTTCATACTAAGCACAGCTAAGCAGCTCTTAAGACTGCTCCTGTCCTCAGCCATTTGTACTTGGTGTACCTCACTTGGCAGCATACTCATCTTTTTGTAATGATTTTCTACACTTCTGACAAGCAATGTCTTCCCCTCTGGCAGGGCTAGTAGGGGGACATAGGATATAAAAATGATGCAAACCTTCCAGATTTTGTATACTAAGTACTACAAAACAAGAGATAAGATCCCTTCAGTTAACTCATCATAGCATCAGCTTCTTTTTTCAAGTGGAGTATAATAACAAAAATTTAAAATAAATTTAAAATAAATAAATTCAAGCAATTGGATTCATCACCCAGGCCCACACCTACCTAGTTCCATAAGCAGCCAGGCTCTCTTCAGTCTTCTGCTACACACATTCCAAGTCCCCTGCTTCTACTATCCCATTTTCTACTCTGCCACAAGGTACAGCACTAGTAGTTTTTCATGTATAAATTTAGAGAAGGATCACCTAGGCTTACTGAGGTTTTCCCCTCAGTCATAAAAACTTACTCTTCTAATTTCTTCATTAGCAGACTACAGTACAATCTACATCTTACTTTCAATTCTTCTTTCAAATTTATCTCAAATTTTTCTTCTCTAGAAGTTCAGCTGCTTCTCAATTTTGCAGCATTTCTACAAATCATTGATAATCAGTAATTTTACCATGCTTTCCTAGAGAAGGCTAGCACTGTGCTCCATTTGCTTTCAAAATGTAGCCAATCTCATTTAAAAACAAACAAAAAAACCAACAAAAAAACCCCACAAAACAAACAACTCTCTCCAAAGTAACTCAGCCTTATTCCACCAACTAACAAAGGTAAGAAACTCCAAAGAGGTTGTACCTTCCTCAGAGCAAGCCCTCTGTGATCTGCTGAGGGGAGCTGGGCAGCAGTCTTCCCTGATAAAGCAGGTGTGCTTTACCAGCTTTGATAATTATCCCCTGCTCTCTCTTTCTCTCTCTCTCACTCCTTTTTCTTCCATTTGCTCCTCTTTCCTTGCGCCAAATGTCCCAGCTTTCCTGTAATGCAACACACCTGCCTGACCCAGCATCCCTGGTGCTGAAATGCTGCACCACCTGCTCAGGCACAACAGCTCCCAGAATTTGTGCATAAAGACGTGCCTTCCACATGCAAAATAAAGCAAGACTTTATGCTAGATTTGCTTTTCAAGGGCTTAAAATAGAAAGTGTGTTGATAGTGTCATAATAAGCATTTTAATATTATGAGCCTGTTTTCTGTAGTAGGATAATATTTTTTTCTAATCTACTGGGAAAGGTACTCTTAGGGGGATCAGCTGCAGAGTGTAGTCTGCAGGAGCAGCTGCACAGATTACTTTTGCAGTTACCAGGATGTTATTAGGCAATGCTGTTCCCTCTGATGTACCATAGACTGTAAATCTTGAACAGTGGCTCCAGAACATCCTTTTTGCCCAAGCTTCTACTTTTTTTTCCCCTTTTTCCTTCTCACATATTTTTATTCTCATATAATTTAGTTACTTTCTAAATTCTCTTTCCATCATGCTTTTTCTATTTTTTGTATGTATTACTTATTCTAAAGGTATTTATAAAATAAAAAAGAAAAAATAGAGTGTATTGAAATCATCACTCTATTCATGATTCTTTTAGGTATAGCAACTTTTTTTCATCTGGGTATTTGCACTGTCAAGCTCTTGTATCTTGTTATATAGCAGACTGGAGCCCTGATCTTCACTGGAGTGCAATAGCAGGAGAATTATAATAATAAATAGTTGTGTGCTATCTCTTTTCTGCAGTTATTTAACACAATTATTATCAGAGTAATACCATTACATGTCTGCCTCCAGATGCTCTTCTGAGAAAATGGAAACAATAATGTGAAGCATGGATTATCATTAAGCAAAGTGAAAATATACTGTTAGGAAAGAATTACAGTAGTGACATAGAAAGTTGCAATGCAGCTCCTCACATACATTAAAAGGATAATTTCTTTTACTTCGGTTGTAGGAAGGCTGTGGTTTCAGGCAATTACTGGAGTTATCTATAGAAGAATTAGGAGAACCTTGATGTATAGACAACACTAAGGAAGCACATTCGTAATGTAAAAAGCCGCTTATGATGCAAGGTTTGAGTTGTTTTAGATTATTCATGCACATAAACTCCTTCCAAGAACACATATTTTTCATGTAAATGTGCTATACTCTTTCAAATTAAAGGAACTGACTGACTTGTACTCGTATTTCCCCAAAACAACATTCCACTCTGGAAACAATTCAAAGCTATAAAGTTTTAACTACCTTTATGATTGTTAGGTAAAAAAATGAGAGAAAAGAAAAAAAAAAAGCTAAGGCTTTGCTTCCCTGACAACATCACACAGGCAACTCTGTCCAAGTTCCTTTTCCTGAAGTATTCAAAGAAAGTGGATTCCTGCTTTTCCTCTCTCAGAGCTCCAAAGTAAAATAAAAACATTTTCTACCAATTGCTTGGGTTCAGAATTTATTCAAGCTTTAATCTTGATGAAAAGAAATAAAATTGCAAATGTATGATACAAAAAAAATCAGTTCAAACGGTTTTCCATCTTGTAAAGTAGATGTCTTACTGATCAAACAGTTCTCACTAATCACAGGAAGCTTTTTGTCTTTGTAGGTAAGAGTGATAGCAAGGATTTGCCTTCATAAAATATATGCCAAAAATATTTAAGCTGAACAGGTGAATGTATTTGAGCAGAAAAAAACCAACCAAACAAACACCCCCCACAAACAAACAAACAAACAAAAACCTCACAAAAAAAGTAAAAAAAACAAAAGAGGAAAAGACAATTCTCTTTAGATATATCATCCTCACTATTAGACACAGGTTTAAATTGGTTATCACAATCTACGCTTATGCCTTTGATCATGTCTAGCTCTACTTATCTGACTACATTATGCATTTCTTAGAAAATTAATCTTACCTAACTTTATAATATTCCATTACAATCAGAAAATTCAACTTCAGTTGCTTCAAGCAGATTTAATGAAAATAATCTTTGTCTATTTCTAAAGTAGTTTATATAAACATTTCTTAATGTCAGCTCCAGTAAATGTTCAGTTTTTGTTATGTAAGATGTAATATTTCATCTTACATACTCTGAAGTTTGGTAGTGAAGAAGGGTCAGGTCTATAGCATCTGTTCTGCAGATCTGTAGTGTTTTCTAGTATTTTACTAGTTTCTCCCGAAAGACCTATTTCAAAACTTCTATGGTAGTACAAGTTGTCTGACTTTACTTTTGAAAATGAAATACCAGTAGTAAGTTGGTTCAAAGACATTTACATTTAATGAATACAGGATACTGAGGTTTATTTTTAATGCCAGAGATAATATTAGTGACAGCAACTATAGTAACATAACTTCCTACATTATGAAAATCATATTCTGACTAGATCTAAAATACTACTAGTTGAGGGCTTTGTTTATAGAGAAAATTGAAGAATAAAATTCTAGGAAATTTGCTGTTATTACATGGAAATTTTCTCTATTTATATACTTCCCAAATTCCCTTCCATATAATAAAAGTAATGATTTTGCCTTTAAAAAAAGTACATAGTTACTGTATTACAGATAAACTGAAATGACAGAAAATGGGGAAAATACTTGGACAAGCAAGTGAACATTTCATGAAGTGGTCCTTGTGTTCGGACATTGTAATGAGAAAATATTAAGACACATTGCACAGTTTTACTAAGTAAAAAGCCACCAAAGATTTTAGTTCTAACACCTGAACTTTAAAAGTACTTTGCAATTTTTCCAGTTTAAGATGACATGAAATTATATTGTATGCTTTGGAGGCAATCAGTGAACTAAGTAATGCAAAGGTCATTTTTTTAAATGCTGTATCTGCATTTATCAAAACTGTCAACAATTCTTTTTAAATTCTGCAAATTCAAACTGAATTTGTCAAAGCCATATAAGCTTTTCTGCCAAAATGTATTTTTTTAAAACCCAGAAGAATAATTTTTGATATTTAACTAAGAATTCCTTTTCTCCATCATATTTGTCCTGCAATTTCTACAGAAACATTAGTAAATCTTGGGAGAAAAGAATGAATAGTGCCACTGTCTTTTACCTGAAAAATATCTGGTTTATTAATTATGAAAGTATGTTTTTACATAAGAAATTATAAACCCAATATTTAATATTTAATTTTTAATTTTATTTAATGTAGTCTCTATCTTTTGTTGCAAGCTGTTGGGAGTAATGCTGGCTGAGCATTCTCTTGCACAAATTCCTCCTCTAAACCAGATGGCACTATTTTACTTCACACCCATAACCTTTTGAATTAAGCACCTTTGTTGAAGGCACTCTATTTATCATACTTAGGAAGGTATGATAAGCTAGATCAAATGAACCCTACTTTTTTTTTATTTTTAAATGGCTTAATTATTAACTTGAAAGGAACTTTTATGTTCAAAGACTCTGCAAATTTGGTAAGGAGCCTTTCTAAGGAGCCTTTCTAGTGAACATCAGCTTCTTGAAAAGCAGAGGTCATGTCTGGAGAGTCAGTCAATTTACATATCTAATGCTGGACTCAGACACAGCACATCAACTAACTGCTTCCACATCAGTAGGTTAGTAGGTATTAAACCCATTAGCATTGTCAAAGAACAGACATGATTCTGGTAAGCTAAAAAAAGAATTGCATGTGGACTGAAATGCCCATGCTCAGAAGCATGAATTTATACCAAGACGTAGTCAGCAGTAGATTTATCTGGTGAAATACAGATCAAGAGACTGTTTCTTACTGTATTTTGTCTGAATCATTGATTAGTGGTTTAAGGTATCCAATGACCTTTGCACTGAAACAGATTCTAGGCAGTCATTGTCAGTTACAGCCCAAAAGGTGTCCTTACCAGTATTCATACATAGGAGTGGTTATTTAATCTCTGGGGTTTTACAGATGTTAAACCTTCAGGAGGTTTAGCCTGTGAATTCTTACCATGGACCATGGACACATTGATGCTGTGCAAGTGTGGTCAACTAGCACAGGATTAGAACCTTACTAAAAAGGATTGTGTTTGTGCTCACTGAATTTCTTCTTTAGGAATATACCAACATATTCTCCAGAGTTTCCAGGAAAATCTTCAAAATTTCCAGATTAATCATTGTAAGAGGATAACATAAATTCTTTCTTTTTAAATATGAAAGATCTATTTAGGATGGGTTCCAAGAAGACAGCTGTATCACCAGGCGCTCCAAGCAACCTGATCTACGGAAAGACGATTTTTAAAAAGTTGATTCCAACCCAAACCAGTCTATGATCCTATGACAGTAAAAAAAAAAAAAAAAAAACAGTTGTTGTCTTAATATGCTGAGTGAGAAAATCTACAATACATGCCTCCCATATCCTACCACTGTATTTCTTAAAAAAATGATAACAAAATATTCCTATCCTAAAAAAAAAAAAGAAAGAAAAATTACTATCTCTCATTGCCCAAATAGTATGGAAAGTGTCCTTTAAATAAATAAATAAATAAAGAGTCAGGGTGTGTCCATCTGCTTGGTAGTAAATCTAGTGTCCTCGTAAGTCTGTTTCCCTATTAAGACTTACTCCTAAGTAGTACAACTTAGGATCATTGATACCCAGTGCCTTAACAAAGCAGACCAAACATCAGTCTTCTTGCATGCTGTGTTACTCCTTCTCAGTGCATGATAATGCAGTGTAAAAGGCAACAAGTCTGCTGAAATGACTCAGAGAAACAGAACAATTCGTTTTCATTTAGTACAAAAAAACCAGTAACTTTCACTGTTCAGAAGTGCTTATTCATTGAGACCAAGTCATTAGGCCTTAGCTGACGTAACAATTTAGCAGGAATATGATTCAACACTTAAAAACATGCTTAATAGATATTGGTCTGCAAGTAAGGACCTGCCCTCCTGTGGTAGGGCATGATATGCAATAAGTTAAAACTCAGGCACATATGCAGACTTGCATCTGCTTCTTTAAGTTGCTTAGAAACAGGACATTCCTAACCGCAAATACAATAACAATTTGAAGAAGAACCAAGCACACAGCTCACAAGTATTAGCAGTTAATCAATAATACTAAGCTAAAAGGTATAGACACCTGTAAGAACACTTACTAACCCATAGACTGTCGTTGTAGCCCTAACCCAATTGCACATTAGGATAGAGAACCAGGAAGTTATGTAATTTACTGAATTGTACGAATGTATGTTTTAGGTAAAATTATATCAAGATGGAAAAGTAGGTATAAAAGAACCCCTAAGATTTACTGTTCCCTGTTAAAGAACCTTTGCTAAAGGGTTGTTCTGTAAAGCTGCCTGATACACCCACACAAAACAATGACCTAGCTGTGGTGGTGATGGCCCTGTGTGCACCCTGTGGTGCACCTGGGACCCAAGATATAGTAATTATCCTTTTGTGTTTGCTTTTTTCAGCTCAGTATGCCTGAAGAGCATAAAGGCAGCTCTGCAATCTACTTTAGTGTTATTTCTGTAACATAAAGCATAGGACTGAACAGAGTGATGGCTCTCGGAATGGGTTGCCCAGGGAGGTTGTGAATGCTCCATCCCTGGTAGTGTTCAAGACCAGGTTGGATGAAGCCTTGGGTGATCTGGTTAGTGTGAGGTTGTCCCTGCCCATGGCAGGGGGGTTTGGAACTAGATGATCTTGAGGTCCTTTCCAATCCTAACTATTCTATGATTTATGATTAAACCTGTCCTGGAATGGGTAAGTAATGCTATTGCCTGAATCCTGTGTCTTGTGTAGATTCACATGTACCTAAGCTGTTCCTATGCATATCCACTTTAATGTATGTTTTCCGGGTAGGAAACGTTTTTCGGTAACCAAGCAAACTCTGAACAGGGTTCTGGCTACAGGTTATGTTCTTCCCTGTCCGACCACAAAAACTTGTCAATACATGGTAGTGCTCTTTATCCTGTTTGGGTTTGTTCTGTTTTTAATCTTTCTGAAAATGCCTATCTTTTAATCTCAAATACAGAAGCCACTAAAGGAAACAAGCCTCCTGTCCTAGGCATGTGAGTTAACTATCACAGACGCAGTGAAAACATTCTTGTTCATCTCTATGATTCTTCAGCCTTTAACTTTCAGTTTGGTGGTGAAACTTTCTATCATAGTTAGCTCACTTAGAACTGGACTGGGATAGACCATTTCAGTTCAAATAGATTAATCACTCTAAAAGGATTGATGTATAAAATCTGTTTAACAATATAGACAGGACCAAAAATACCACCTCAGAAGTAATCAAGGGAGAAAACTGCTATTTAACTAACTCAACACATACATTTGTACTATACTACATTTTCTAAACAAAAGACTTAGATAATTCTCTGGATTTTGAGTATAAACTCTCCTCTGTGCCAATGATCACTTCATTAAGAAAAAAAAAAACAACAAATATTTTTTCCTGATATATCAGCAAACTCTCAGATTAAAAGTTCTTGCTAAGAAGGCTCAGAATGGAAAAATATTGTCATTTTTTTTCTTATTTGAAAATATCTGGGGAGGAATTACAGACTTGTATGCCCACAAATTTACTAATACATTTATTTCTGATCCTCTGACTACTTCAAAAAGTTGAGATAATTCTTTCCTATTTCAAAAGCAATATACAAATAGTGGTGCATGAGTTTACACATTCATTTAGAAACACATATACGTAACACACACACCCCTCAATGTTTCTATTTCATTAATTTGCTAAGGACTTTGAGACACACAGAAATGAAAAGCCACCTTTTCATCTTATAATTATGTCTGTGACCTCACAAGTTCTGCTTCTCTCTTTCTTATAAGAGTCACCACATGAAAGAAAATGGGAAATGTACACAAATGTGGAAGGGAGAAAGATATCAAAAGAGAATAACAGGAAGCTATAAAATAAAATAGCAAGGATAGTAAGGAATGAGGAACAAACTCAGAAAGAAGAAACAGAAATAAAAGTACATAAACATAAGATAGGAAATGAAGTCAAGTGAGAAGCAATTGAAGAAAAAGAAGAGAATGGATTAAATAATACAAAGTATAAGAATAAAATGCAACCCATAAACATGGGATGGTGAGTGGCAGGAATTTGCCTTAGCCCCACCCCCCTCTCCCCCCCACCCCCCCCCCAAAAAAAAACCAACAAAAAAACCCAACAAAAATAACACAAAAAAAACCCCAAAAAAATGTTAGGACTGAAAATGAAGAGGAATATGTCTGTATTTTTGAAGTAAGATTGGAAGAAGTAAAATCAGGACAAGTTGACTGCAGCCAGTCTTGGAAATAATTGCCAGAAATCTTTTGGTTTTTTCCATCCCTACATTCGGCTATTCTCCTTTGATAGCTTTCCACCAAACTGAACAGATGATACAGTTTTTCCAAAACCAATAAAGTACTATATGGCCAGAAATAAGCTAACTTAACTAGTCTAGGAAATGCTGAAGCAATTACAATAATGACTCATCATTAAAATTATTCTTCTCTTCTAAGTGGTCATAGCTGCAACAGTTTATGATTATCTGAAAGTAGCCAGTCTTCAAAAGAAAGGGCAAAAGTATTTTTGTTTAAGAAGTAAACTGAATGCTCATTGTGCCTTTTTCCATCACCCTTTTCCTACCTCAGAAGGGTTATTTCCTCCTTTGTCACCTCATTTATATTCACTGTATAAGGTTCATTGATTACAATCAGGAGAAAAACTTACAATGAAGGGAATTATAGTTTTATTCACAGAGGCTCTAGACTTGCAGTAAAAGTTGCAGATAATATCCCTACGGCTTCTGAGATATAGAATGGCAGAAAATTGCTTCATATTGCTTAACTTGGAAACATTAGCATAATGGAAAACAATCAATAGGCTCTAATAATTACAGCAAAACCACACAATTCCCACAAGTAAACATGTGCTTTATGTGCTATACAAATTGCTATCCTGTAAAATGCATAATTACATTCTCTGTAAAGCAATTCATCAGAAAACACAACTATCTTGTTATGCTCTGGAGGGTATTTCAAAACTTCATTCCGTAATACCAGCAGTACCAGTTAAAACAAGGTTTAAGAGCAAAACAACAGCAAGCAGGAGCTGTGACAGTTCCCTCTTCAGTTATCTGAATACAATAAACAAACATCACAAGAACAGAATTCCTAAACCCTGTTCTGTCTCTAACAGGAAGAGGAAAAATATTTTAGAGGGAAAGCATGGGCTTTGCAATGGGAGGAATTCCCTCTGCACTCAGCACTGATGGATGGCTTGCGGAGGCATCTCCTGAGGAAAGATGGCTCCTCATGCCATTAAAAACCATAGAAAGATCTAGAAACACCTTTCTGGAAGCAAGCTTAAGATGTCAGAGTTAAGTAATAAACGGTCCAGTTTTTTTCTCTCAATGTAAAATCTTTGCTTCTCCCATATTCTTCTCACAAGGACTGCAGACATTCTTAGTGGTTTTATGTACTGGTGAACTTTATTATAAAAAATACTGCTGGAACAGTCTTGCAACAATAAAAGACTTACCCACTGCATATACCCTTAATTCTGATGAATTGCAGTTCATCAAAAGTTACAATGTAGCTAAAAATAGAGCGCTATGTTTTATGCTTCATATGTGAGCTAAATGCAGAAGCACTTCTGTATTTAAAGGTACAAGCCGGTCTAGAATATAGGGCATATTAAGAGAAGAGATAAAGGAAAAGCATTAGGATGTTGGCTTACAAATGCATACTGCAGAAGTGTTTCTCCCAGGCTGGGTGGAAACCCTCTAAACACATGAGACTATTCACAGGTTAAGTATTTTTGTATAATCAGGACCATGTATCCAAGCTGGAGGTTTTCTCCCAGTTTGTAATGTAGCTGCTACATATTGGTGATCTGTGGATTTAGTCAGTCATTTGCCTTACGGCAAAAAGTCCTGTGCGGTCAATATGCTGTCAGCTATCACAACATAATTAGTTTTACAGATGTTAAATAGTCCTTTAAAGAACAGCCAAGCTAAATTACAAATATGTATTACACCTGATTTAGGAGAACAAAACTGAGGTTGAAAATAGCAACAATTTCCCAATATTACAACTGATTGCACAATTTTGCTTTGGTCACTTTCCTGCTACATTTTTTCTACAGTTTACTTGATCTGACAACTTTGCTCAGGATTCCCTGGTCTGCACTGTCCATAGGCGCTGACTTGACCTCAGCTAATGTGTGCACGTGAGCTACCTGAATCCTAGCAGCTTCCTAAACTTTAAGTTCTTCAGATTTGCAACTGCAAAATCACACAAAAATAAATAATGTGTTCTTTATTGAATAAGAAAAATAAGCAAATGCTCTAGAAATATAACCTTTTGACAATACTTAACCCTTACTAATTGGTAATCTTTAGATTTGCATCCCTACATGCTGCTATTTGAGCTAACATATTAATTATAAAACTGCAAAGGACTTTTTTTTTTTTTAACATGAACCAATCACTACTGGCAGAAGAAATGCAGTTGACAGGTGACACCAGAAATTATGAAACTAGTTGGGATCCTGGATTTGCTACTCAAGCAATGGTGTTTAAGAGTTACAGGACTACCTATTTCTCAAAACTCCAGTCATGGGTTCTGCCCCATACTACTCCTGCTCTACTCTGGTTCTTTGCTTTGCATTTTCTTTACCCAACCCCAGCTACTCCTCCACTATTTCCTACCTCTGTTCCTCCCTGTTCCATGCTCCTCTCTCCCACTTTCATTCATCTTCTGGTGTGCTAGTGGTGCTCTTCTGCCCCTTTCCTGCCCAAATTTTCTATGCTCTACTGTCCCCTTATGCTTTCCTGTCCTTCCTCTTCTGTCCTTGTACCATTTTCACATCTTTTTTGTCCTGTTATTTTTTCTGTTCTTGTTCTCTTTGTGTTGCTTAGTGAACTCCCTGTCTTTATCTCCAGTTCTCCTCCTTTACTCTCTGGGCTGACATTCTAGTGCTGCTAGGAGAAACTGCAAGTTTTGCTAAGCCCATTTCACTCTAGAAATATGGCACACAAAAGTTATCATGCTGAAGATCTGAAGTACTGAAACACACCTGGGACATTAATTTCAGCAATTATCAAACTGGAAAGAAAGTTTTATTCTATCTGTACATACAATCATCTTTTCAAACTGGAGTGAATTTGGAGAATTTTATGAAGTTGTAAAGAACAAGGGCATTAGCATGAGGAGAACTTGTCCAAAATTATGTCCCTGCTCCAAAACATTCAGTGTGAAGCTTACTAGGACAGAGCTGTGTGTTTTAACAGAAAAAACTGAGTATTTTCACCCACTGCAGAACATCTTAAGAAAAAATAAAATTAAAAAAAATGTAATTTTAAGAAAGACATCACAATCGGAAAATATAATCCCCAAATATTCTCAACTTTGACAAGCCTTTGACAGAATGGTTTTAAAAGAAAGTTATGCAACCATAAGTATTCTTAACATCTCAAACCATAACAAACAAATGCAAACTTACTTTTTAACAAACTTTACACTCATTGAAGTCCAGCTAAATGGTGCAGCATATTCAGGTACAATCACGATGACAAGAGGACAAGGAGAACTAGCTAGTGGAAGATAGACAGAAGTTCTTACCTGATAGATAGATGAGGAGAAGCAAGCCACCATCCAGTGTTTACCCAGTGCTTAACCTATTCTAGTATGGTGCACTCAGATAAAGATTTCACAGCTGTTAGGCATGGATAGAGATATGCCTAATCTTCTGTTTGTACATCCTTTTTATAGGTATTTAAGAGAGCTATCGTACAAATTTAACTGATTCCGATGGTAACACCTTTTTTCCTCTTCTCACTCTCTTTCCTTGCTACACATTTTGGCTCTCTAAAACGATAATAATAATAACAAAAACAACAACCAACAATAATACTTAGATTTTACACATCCTGCTGTTCTTACTGTGGTGAAATTCCATTTGAACTCAATGGGAGCTTTGTCTGAGCAAGCACTACAGGATTCTCTCCTTGATTTATAAAGAACAATTCACTGGCAGCATCAACATGCTATTTCAAAAAATTAAAATAGATTTACACAAAGATACTCTCAGAGTGAGTGCTATTTAACAAACTACTATTATCACTAAGATATATTGGTAATTTTTGGAGCTGTTGGCAGCAGGAGCAGTTGATATTGTTCTATATTTATGATTAACCTCAGTAGGGAATATTTGCTTTTTTTCCTGGACATGTCTATTTTACAAGCTCCTTACAAGTTAACAAGAATGTTACTGAAGAATGCTCTCTATAGGTTTAGTCTTCAAAGCACAGCAGAACCTAATTTAATCACAGCTTCAAATATCATACAATAAAACTAATTTAATTACATTTAGCAATGGTCACTAGTTTCATTAAAATGCTAATGAGGCTTATAATTATTAAAACTGCTTAATGATTGTTAATAGAACTAAATGACAAAATAAAGCTTAAGCAAAAAGTCAGAATGCCCTCAGGTCATTTTTCTTAGTGGGCAGTTTCATGTGACATAGTTTTCTTTTGCACTATTCAGAAAAACAAGGCAGATTAACATTCGAGGTAAGAGGATAAAAAAGAGAAGAATGCAATTTAACATGTAGCTAATCCATTGTCTCCTCTTAAAAGATTAAATATAATTGATATGAACTTTCCTTGTCTGGAATTTTTTTAGAATATTTGTTTTCCTATCATGTGGCAAAACTAGAAAAATTGAATGTGTGCCTAAAACTCACGAAGAAATCCAATTCACAAGAAGCATTTTTTTCTGACACTATTTGTGAAGTATCATAATATTAGCAACTGTGCAAACACTACCACAATGGAGAAAATACTCAGAGCTACAGTTTACTCTGTATTATTAAAAAAACAATAAAATCTAATTCATACAGGTACTGCTTGTAAGATCCATTCCCAAGGCCAGAAGAAAAATGAATTCAGCCACTGATTATATGGAGAAAAGGACAGCTATAATCTCCGTGTCTTTACAATACAGGAAAACCACAAAGCATTCTTGTTTTTCAAAGTAAAATATTAGCGGAGATGAACTGACTTTGACAAAACTTATGCTAGGGTATAAAGAGGGAAGGGATTGGGTGTTTCAGAAATGAGAATTATTTGACTCAAAATCAAAGGCAGCATTTGCACTGTTCATATTCTAAAATGAAAACACATTTCAAAACCCCAAAAAGCAGCTGTTGTTATTTGGGCAAAGGTAAAGCGGCCTCCTCTACCCGTCATTTTGGACATCTATTCTGAGGCTTCTCAGCAGTGT
Source organism: Melopsittacus undulatus (assembly GCF_012275295.1). Lineage (NCBI taxonomy): Eukaryota > Metazoa > Chordata > Aves > Psittaciformes > Psittaculidae > Melopsittacus > Melopsittacus undulatus. Next base: position 5,285 of record NW_022994161.1, on the reverse strand, counting down.
CAGACAGAGGGCAATGTGAGCATCTCCAGCTCAGAAACAGACAGTGCTTGACTGCAGTAGCTCACTGTGTTAGTGGTAAGGAATTCCCTGAGCTCTTATTAAGGGGAGTTTCAAAGTCAGCAGGGCAGCCTGGGAACTTCTCCCAGAGGCATATGAATAGTGACAACAAACGAAAAAGCAAAGGACCAAAGCAAATGAAAGCCAGGCAGCCCTGACTGCTTTTTGGGTCTTCTAAGGTGACTACACTGACAAAACTGCCCACTGAATGGCTTCTCTCATCCTCCTGTAGGATATATTTGGATTCTTAGAAACATACTTTAGAGCATATTCCAATCCTGCACATTATTCACAGCTAAAAAAGAAAGATTGAAGGCACAGCCCTGCTAGACAGAAGCAACCATCAACACTGGAATGGCTGGCACTTGGTTATTCCTGTGATCAGGACTCATTAAGAGAAACAAAACCTTTTACAGGTTCAGAAAGTAAGTCTCTCTCCTCTTCGAGACCACCTTTTATAAGATGGATGCATACAATCATTATTTCTTCATTCCTACAAAGCACTATTTCTTGTTTGAAGTACTTTCAGTCATCCTTTTAATCAAGAGGAAAACATCAGCACCTTATCAAAGGGGAGAAAAGTTTATAAAATCAAAGTCTCCATACCAATAGACAACTGAGTAAAAGTCATACGCATTAATTTGGTAACCTAAATCAGCAGTTATTTGAAAAAAATAAAAATCTCACTTCAGGAGACCAATAAACTTAGAATTTCACAACTCTGAACTGTTTTACCCTGTTCTCCAACCAATTATTTTCTCTTCATCAACTGGAACACTTTCTAGGTCAAAGTTCACTTGATATCAAAATGTAACACTGTCATTTTAATCTCAGAGGCAAATGTAGTGCCTTGGCATATGTCTTTCTGTATTACATTTTTTAAATACTGAGAAATGAATGTTTCTGGGCACACGCCTAGTCAGGCATTACCAGAATCTATTTTGATTATGGTGGTACCCAGAGGTTTAAGTGATTCTCTTAGGGAAAATAATTACTTAATGGAGAGTCTTCCAGAATATCCTACTGGATTGGGAATATCTCACTCACTATATTAATTTATGGTAGACAGCAACTGGAATTGCTCTGGTCTTCCTTTAGCAATTCATCTGCAGAAAAAAGTCATAAACACAGATTTATTCATTTGGCTAGAGGTTATCAGTAGCTTTCAGATATTTGGAGTTTCGTTCCTCAAGGCAAATGCTAAGGAACAGTCTGAGGCACATCCTGAAGAGTACATTGCTGTAAAATTGAACAAACATGCTTTAGCCAGTCACATCTAGGCAGTTGCCCAAATGAAAACTAATGCTTTGACAAATAATATTTTTTGTCTGGTTCACAATGGAATGTAGGAATTAGACAGGATGGAAGGTTTACCTTTTGTTAGTTTCCTGAAGTTAATGTTATTTCATCTAGTTTCTAAAACTGGAAAAGAAAAGGAAGAAAAACTGATTTCCCAGTTGGATGTAAAAACAAAGAAACAAAAAAAAAACAACCCATAATGTGAGATTATTGAAATAATATAGGAGGATAGGGAACAGATAATCAGGAAACCTATGGGAAGGAAGAAATGGAACCAGTATGAAGCAGGACTATGGTATACATATCATTTGAGGTACAAGAGTGGAATAGAAATGTTGGTACCTCAGATTCCCTCACTTGTGTCAAATGACAAATGTGTGTGTTTTAGAGCACACACTTTTGGTTTAATATACTAACAAGTTTGACAAAAGCAAAAAAAACCCTTCTTCACAGTAAGGCAACTAAAATTTCTGTTCTCCTCTCTCCATACACAGGAATGTGCGGTCTCCCATCTTCATCTTAGTGGTCTATTCCATCACCCCTGAAATTTTGGAAAACATTTCTAAGTATGTTGGTCTAGCATTTCAAGGCTGATCGGAAATCAGGCTGTCCTTTTTGAGGTATTAACTGAGCTTAGACTGCATATTTATGTCTCAAAAAAAATCATTCTGTTGTATTTCCACAAGAAAGTTCTTTTTCTCTAATAGTCCTACTTAGCAATGGTAAAATATTTGCTACCTATAACCAGTTCTTTATCTGTTTTTATGTAAGACACATAAAGGATGGAAAGCAGTTAATATGGTGGAATTGCTTTATGCAAGTGTGAGTTATTGCACTGGGCTGGTTGTACGCTTGGATTTCTGTATGGATGGAATAAGTTATCTGCAGTGGAGAGATTATGAAGTCAGTAGAAAAAAATATTACAGTTGAGGTCTTGTATTCAAACTACAGTACAGCTTCTTTTCATAAATCAACATGTTTTAAATATGCTATTTTTCTTTCCAAAGAATTTGGAATTACTGAAAGAGTCTTGGAATGTTTTCCTGAAGTATAGAAATATTTTGCTTCATATTGTCAATCCTTAGAAAAGACAAATACAAAAGAGCTGAAGAGGGTGGTGAGGCAATGGAATGGGTTGCCCAAAGAAGTTGCTGGTGTTCCATCCCTGGTGGTGTTCAAGGCTGGGTTGGACAGAGCCTTGGGCGATGTGGTTTAAGTGTGAGGTGTCCCTGCCCATAGCAGGGGGGCTGGAACTAGATGATCTTAAGGTCCTTTCCAACCCTAACTGTTCTATGATTCTATGATTCTATGGTTCTGCCTGCTGCATCATCCTGGCATGTTGATTTCTAAGGAAGATTCTGTTAGAGACAAATGATATTTAATTCAATGACATGACTTTCAGTAATCAAAAACACCCTTTCTCAGGAATTCTCAAAAAACAATTTATGTATAAAATCACTTCAGTTATTCTAAATCTTGTTTTACAGGCAATTTATCGTACTTCAGAGGCCTCCTTCTAGAGCCTTGTCTTTGGAAGTTCAGTAGCACAGAGATCGTGGCATAGGTGCTCTGTGTACCGAGAGGAGAAGCACACATAACGATTTAATTCTAAAAATAGCCTCAGCAAAACTGAGTGATAATAGATTGGCAAGTAATTACATTCTGAGTAAAAATATGCAGGTAAATCACATTCACTTATGTGCACAAAGCTTGCATGGTAATTATGAATCACTAAAACCAAATTCAAATCATTTGTTTAAAAACTTAGATGAGGCTTAAGTGATGCACATTCCTTTGCATTCCCCAAGTGCAGTCCTTTGCAAAGGATCCAGTTATATTCTCAGAATTCACTTCTAAAAGAGTAAGCAAAAAATAAGCTGTTGTACATTCTGTCAACAATTACATAAAATAAGTTCTGCTGGACATTTGTAGAGGGAAGGAAAGAATAGGTATTATATATTGATGTTTTGAAATAAAGAAATTAAATACATTAAGTTTCTGTGAGGGACTATACATATAAAAGACTCCAAGATTACTGGAATTTATTTAGATTCCAAGATTTACAGCCTCACATGTTCACTATGATTTTTGTAAATTTGAGGGTTTTTTCTCCTACACATGACTTAAATTAGTAAAATAAGAGAAGATTTTAGAAAAAGAAGAATTCTTAGAAAAAAATTTTACTTAAAAAACAGGTACAGAATAAAGTCTTGCTTAGGGAAAAGAAGATAAACTTATTTTAATTCCTACTGAAAAAAAATTAAGAAAAAGTAAGAAAAATGGTATAAAGGAGAAATTACAAAAAAAAAAAAAAAGCACATTTTCCTCCTCTGTCTAACACAGTTCTTATCATAAATCTCTTTCTAGTAAACTGCAATAGATTTCATGAAACAATGTTCCATTTGAATTCTGGAATTTGCTATATTCTGTAACAAAGATAACAAAGTATTAAACTGAAGAAAAAATCCAGAAGAACCTCCAAAAGACATTGTATAACCTGCATGTTTATGACTGCTTTTTATCCAGTACCATGCACTTTAACTGTAAAGTCATGGAAGCAAACCCTGTTTTGGTAAGCACTATATCAATACAAGCAGAGCAAAAATATACCCAGCTCAAACTGGCTTTATTATTATTTTCATATTACAAGGCAAGAAAAACTGTAAAGGAAGACTGTGAAGTCTGAGGAAACAACAATACACTATTAATATACATGATGTTAGTGCTTTCAAGACACCAGTAGCTTAATTCCCAAGTAAACAGTAGTGGGGATATTTGTAGGAATGTTCTATCATGTGAGAAAGCACGAAAGTGATGGTTTGAAAATGTAACAAGAAGGTGATAGAAGATGGCATCATAATATTTTTTTTTGTATTTTTATGACTAGGGAATATACCACTCAGTGTGGCACAGATCCTTCAGTTCTCACTGGCACAGTTAGTATAGCATGCCGCCACATCGTTTGAGTCGGGAAGCAACATTGCTCTATTTCATCTTATAAATCCTCTTTCCTTCTTGTAAACATGAATGCCTTCTCTTTTGATCTAAATTGCTGTTGCCTAAGAGCTGTGTTTATCCACTCACTGTAGTCCCAATTGCCTCCAGCACCAAGTTTCCAGTTCACTTGGAATTTACTTGTAGAAAATATCCACAAGGTCCATTTCCTGCAATTGTAAACCTGTCTTTCAGTCTCCCTGTAACTTGAAACCAATCTGTAACTTGTACATATTTGAACCTTTATCAGATATTCTTGCAACACTGACTCAGAATGACTTTCAGTCCGTATTTGACTGAGAACCAGGGATGAAGTTGTCAGACACTGTTAGCAGTCCTTTAACTGCTGCTAAGAAAGAAAACTCCATGTTGCAACTGATTCACAACATGGAGTTGCTATTGAATGACAGAGGAAAAAGAGGAGACTAGAAAGAAGGTGTATCTTCACAGAATCCCAATACCGAATTCTACCTTGGACATAACTAGATTTTTATATTTCCATGTCCTCTTCTGAAAAACGGTTCAGACCTTCAAATCTGTTATAACCAAAACTTATATTCCAGACAAAGTTTCTAAAGTACACTGATTATTTTTCTATTTGTACTAGGAGTATTCAATCTGCTATTTTTTTTTTCATAGCTAACAATGGTGTGATGGCTTAACTATGCTTAACATACACATCTTTCTTTATTATTTGAATCTGTTCAAACCTATTCAACTGCAGAAAGAAGGCCTTTCAATACCTAAATACTTAAGGGTGCACTCTATACTATTAATTGTGTTCTCACATACATTAATCCAGCTCTTCAGATCATTCCGTTCTCCCTGTATGACATTTTAATCCTGCTCCTTGTCAAGGAAGATTCTCAAAGTTGGGCTCCTCTGAAACATTACTAACTTGCTCCTACCTTTTGTGTCATTTTCCATGAAAAATG
>NW_022994160.1:0-99181 GCF_012275295.1 Melopsittacus undulatus | reverse complement strand
GTTTTAAGCATTTCTGGCCATTTCTACCAGTTTTGACCCTCTCTAACCCTTTTTTAAACCATTGTGTCCATTTCTAACCAGGTTTGCACCTCCCTAACCTTTTTAACCAATTGTGTCCATCTCTAACCCAGTTTGCACCTCTCTATCCTCATAAAAGCCATTTTTTTCCTCTTTCTAAACCATTTTGCCCACTTTCAACGCGTTTTAGCCATTTTTCCTTCTCTAACGATTTGTCACTTTTAACCAATTTCAGCCTTTTTTTTCCTTTTCTAAACTGCTTTTGCCCATTTTCACCCATGTTGAGCTATTTTTGACCATTGCTAACTATTTTTACTCACTTCTAAAACTCATTTGAAGTCATTTTTAGCTATTTCTAGCCTTGTCTAACAAAGTACTTTTCCAGTTTTAAGCCATTTCTGGCCATTTCTACCGTTTTGCACCTCTCTAACCCTTTTTAAACCATTTGTGTCCATTTCTAACCCAGTTTTGCACCTCCCTAACCCTTTTTAACAATTGTGTCCATCTCTAACCAGTTTTGCACCTCTCTATCCCTCATAAAGCCATTTTTTCCTCTTTCTAAACCATTTTTGCCCACTTTCAACGCGTTTTAGCCATTTTTTTCCTTCTCTAAACGATTTGTCACTTTATAACCAATTTTCAGCTTTTTTTCCTTTTCTAAACTGCTTTTGCCCATTTCTCACCCATGTTGAGCTATTTTTGACCATTGCTAACCTATTTTTACTCACTTCTAACTCATTTGAAGTCATTTTTAGCTATTTCTAGCCTTGTCTAACAAAGTACTTTCCAGTTTTAAGCCATTTCTGGCCATTTCTACCCGTTTTGCACCTCTCTAACCCTTTTAAACCATTGTGTCCATTTCTAACGCAGTTTTGCACCTCCCTAACCCTTTTTAACCAATTGTGTCCATCTCTAACCCAGTTTTGCACCTCTCTATCCCTCATAAAGCCATTTTTTCCTCTTTCTAAACCATTTTTGCCCACTTTCAACGCGTTTTAGCCTTTTTTTTCCTTCTCTAAAATTTTGTCACTTTATAACCAATTTTCAGCCTTTTTTTCCTTTTCTAAACTGCTTTTGCCCATTTCTCACCCATGTTGAGCTATTTTTGACCATTGCTAACCTATTTTTACTCACTTCTAACTCATTTGAAGTCATTTTTAGCTATTTCTAGCCTGTCTAACAAAGTACTTTTCCAGTTTTAAGCCATTTTGGCCATTTCTACCCGTTTTGCACCTCTCTAACCCTTTTAAACCATTGTGTCCATTTCTAACGCAGTTTTGCACCTCCCTAACCCTTTTAAACAATTGTGTCCATCTCTAACCCAGTTTTGCACCTCTATATCCCTCATAAAGCCATTTTTTCCTCTTTCTAAACCATTTTTGCCACTTTCAAACGTTTTAGCCATTTTTTTCCTTCTCTAAACGATTTTGTCACTTTATAACCAATTTTCAGCCTTTTTTTTCTTTTCTAAACTGCTTTTGCCCATTTCTCACCCATTTTGAGCTATTTTTGACCATTGCTAACCTATTTTTACTCACTTCTAACTCATTTGAAGTCATTTTTAGCTATTTCTAGCCTTGTCTAACAAAGTTCTTTTCCAGTTTTAAGCCATTTTGGCCATTTCTAACACGGTTTTGCACTTCTCTCATCACTGTTAAGCCGGTTTTGGCGTTTCTAACCCAATTTTGCTTTTCTCTAAAAATCTTCAAACCAAGTTTGGCTATTTCTAAACCATTTTTTCCCAATTGCAACCCGTTTCAAGCCATAGTTTTCATTTTCTAAACGGTTTTGCACATCTCTAATAAATCTAGCCCAGTTTTAACCTTCTCTAAACCCATTTTTAGGCTTCTCTACCCCTTCTTAACCGATCTTTGGCCATTTCTACCCGTTTTGCACCTCTCTAACCCTTTTTAACCATGTTGTCCATTTCTAACCCAGTTTTGCACCTCCCTAACCCTTTTTAACCAATTGTGTCCATCTCTAACCCAGTTTTGCACCTCTCTATCCCTCATAAAGCCATTTTTTCCTCTTTCTAAACCATTTTTGCCACTTTCAACGCGTTTTAGCCATTTTTTCCTTCTCTAAACGATTTTGTCACTTTATAACCTATTTTCAGCCTTTTTTTTCTTTTCTAAACTGCTTTTGCCCATTTCTCACCCATGTTGAGCTATTTTTGACCATTGCTAACCTATTTTTACTCACTTCTAACTCATTTGAAGTCATTTTTAGCTATTTCTAGCCTTGTCTAACAAAGTACTTTTCCAGTTTTAAGCCATTTCTGGCCATTTCTACCCGTTTTGCACCTCTCTAACCCTTTTAACCATTTGTGTCCATTTCTAACGCAGTTTTGCACCTCCCTAACCCTTTTTAACCAATTGTGTCCATCTCTAACCCAGTTTTGCACCTCTCTATCCCTCATAAAGCCATTTTTTCCTCTTTCTAAACCATTTTGCCCACTTTCAACGTTTTAGCCATTTTTTTCCTTCTCTAAACGATTTTGTCACTTTATAACCAATTTTCAGCCTTTTTTTTCCTTTTCTAAATGCTTTTGCCCATTTCTCACCCATGTTGAGCTATTTTTGACCATTGCTAACCTATTTTTACTCACTTCTAACTCATTTGAAGTCATTTTAGCTATTTCTAGCCTTGTCTAACAAAAGTACTTTCCAGTTTTAAGCCATTTCTTGGGCCATTTCTACCCGTTTTGCACCTCTCTAACCCTTTTAAACCATTTGTGTCCATTTCTAACGCAGTTTTGCACCTCCCTAACCTTTTTAACCAATTGTGTCCATCTCTAACCCAGTTTTGCACCTCTCTATCCTCATAAAGCCATTTTTTCCTTTTCTAAACTGCTTTTGCCCACTTTCAACGCGTTTTAGCCATTTTTTTCCTTCTCTAAACGATTTTGTCACTTTATAACCAATTTTCAGCCTTTTTTTTTCCTTTTCTAAACTGCTTTTGCCCATTTCTCACCCATGTTGAGCTATTTTTGACCATTGCTAACCTATTTTTACTCACTTCTAACTCATTTGAAGTCATTTTTAGCTATTTCTAGCCTTGTCTAACAAAGTACTTTTCCAGTTTTAAGCCATTTCTGGCCATTTCTACCCGTTTTGCACCTCTCTAACCCTTTAAACCATTTGTGTCCATTTCTAACGCAGTTTTGCACCTCCCTAACCCTTTTTAACCAATTGTGTCCATTTCTAACCCAGTTTTGCACCTCTCTATCCCTCATAAAGCCATTTTTTCCTCTTTCTAAACCATTTTTGCCCACTTTCAACGCGTTTTAGCCTTTTTTTCCTTCTCTAAACGATTTTGTCACTTTATAACCAATTTTCAGCCTTTTTTTTTCCTTTTCTAAACTGCTTTTGCCCATTTCTCACCCATGTTGAGCTATTTTTGACCATTGCTAACCTATTTTTACTCACTTCTAACTCATTTGAAGTCATTTTTAGCTATTTCTAGCCTTGTCTAACAAAGTTCTTTTCCAGTTTTAAGCCATTTTTGGCCATTTCTAACACGGTTTTGCACTTTCTCATCATTGTTAAGCCGGTTTTGGCGTTTCTAACCCAATTTTGCTCTTCTCTAAAAATCTTCAAACCAAGTTTGGCTATTTCTAAACCATTTTTTCCCAATTGCAACCCGTTTCAAGCCATAGTTTTCCTTTTCTAAACTGGTTTTGCACATCTCTAATAAATTGGCCCAGTTTTAACCTTCTCTAACCCATTTTTAGGCTTCTCTACCCCTTCTTAACCGATCTTGGCCATTTCTACCGTTTTGCACCTCTCTAACCCTTTTTAACCATTTGTGTCCATTTCTAACCCAGTTTTGCACCTCCCTAACCCTTTTTAACCAATTGTGTCCATCTCTAACCCAGTTTTGCACCTCTCTATCCCTCATAAAGCCATTTTTTCCTCTTTCTAAACCATTTTTGCCCACTTTCAACGCGTTTTAGCCATTTTTTTCCTTCTCTAAACGATTTTGTCACTTTATAACCAATTTTCAGCCTTTTTTTCCTTTTCTAAACTGCTTTTGCCCATTTCTCACCCATGTTGAGCTATTTTGACCATTGCTAACCTATTTTTACTCACTTCTAACTCATTTGAAGTCATTTTTAGCTATTTCTAGCCTTGTCTAACAAAGTACTTTTCCAGTTTTAAGCCATTTCTGGCCATTTCTACCCGTTTTGCACCTCTCTAACCCTTTTAAACCATTTGTGTCCATTTCTAACGCAGTTTTGCACCTCCCTAACCCTTTTTAACCAATTGTGTCCATTCTCTAACCAGTTTTGCACCTCTCTATCCCTCATAAAGCCATTTTTTCCTCTTTCTAAACCATTTTTGCCCACTTTCAACGCGTTTTAGCCATTTTTTCCTTCTCTAAACGATTTTGTCACTTTATAACCAATTTTCAGCCTTTTTTTTCCTTTTCTAAACTGCTTTTGCCCATTTCTCACCCATGTTGAGCTATTTTTGACCATTGCTAACCTATTTTACTCACTTCTAACTCATTTGAAGTCATTTTTAGCTATTTCTAGCCTTGTCTAACAAAGTACTTTTCCAGTTTTAAGCCATTTTGGCCATTTCTACCCGTTTTGCACCTCTCTAACCCTTTTAAACCATTTGTGTCCATTTCTAACGCAGTTTTGCACCTCCCTAACCCTTTTTAACCAATTGTGTCCATCTCTAACCCAGTTTTGCACCTCTCTATCCCTCATAAAGCCATTTTTCCTCTTTCTAAACCATTTTTGCCCACTTTCAACGCGTTTTAGCCATTTTTTTCCTTCTCTAAACGATTTTGTCACTTTATAACCAATTTTCAGCCTTTTTTTTCCTTTTCTAAACTGCTTTTGCCCATTTCTCACCCATTTTGAGCTATTTTTGACCATTGCTAACCTATTTTTACTCACTTCTAACTCATTTGAAGTCATTTTTAGCTATTTCTAGCCTTGTCTAACAAAGTTCTTTTCCAGTTTTAAGCCATTTTTGGCCATTTCTAACACGGTTTTGCACTTCTCTCATCACTGTTAAGCCGGTTTGGCCGTTTCTAACCCAATTTTGCTTTTCTCTAAAAATCTTCAAACCAAGTTTGGCTATTTCTAAACCATTTTTCCAATTGCAACCCGTTTCAAGCCATAGTTTTCATTTTCTAAACTGGTTTTGCACATCTCTAATAAATCTGGGCCCAGTTTTAACCTTCTCTAACCCATGTATAGGCTTCTCTACCCCTTCTTAACCGATCTTTGGCCATTTCTACCCGTTTTGCACCTCTCTAACCCTTTTTAACCATTTGTGTCCATTTCTAACCCAGTTTTGCACCTCCCTAACCCTTTTTAACCAATTGTGTCCATCTCTAACCCAGTTTTGCACCTCTCTATACCTCATAAAGCCATTTTTTCCTCTTTCTAAACCATTTTTGCCCACTTTCAACGCGTTTTAGCCATTTTTTCCTTCTCTAAACGATTTTGTCACTTTATAACCAATTTTCAGCCTTTTTTTCCTTTTCTAAACTGCTTTTGCCCATTTCTCACCCATGTTGAGCTATTTTTGACCATTGCTAACCTATTTTACTCACTTCTAACTCATTTGAAGTCATTTTTAGCTATTTCTAGCCTTGTCTAACAAAGTACTTTCCAGTTTTAAGCCATTTCTGGCCATTTCTACCCGTTTTGCACCTCTCAACCCTTTTAAACCATTTGTGTCCATTTCTAACGCAGTTTTGCACCTCCCTAACCCTTTTTAACCAATTGTGTCCATCTCTAACCCAGTTTTGCACCTCTCTATCCTCATAAAGCCATTTTTTCCTCTTTCTAACCATTTTTGCCCACTTTCAACGCGTTTTAGCCATTTTTTCCTTCTCTAAACGATTTTGTCACTTTATAACCAATTTCAGCCTTTTTTTCCTTTTCTAAACTGCTTTTGCCCATTTCTCACCCATGTTGAGCTATTTTTGACCATTGCTAACCTATTTTTACTCACTTCTAACTCATTTGAAGTCATTTTTAGCTATTTCTAGCCTTGTCTAACAAAGTACTTTTCCAGTTTTAAGCCATTTCTGGCCATTTCTACCCGTTTTGCACCTCTCTAACCCTTTTAAACCATTTGTGTCCATTTCTAACGCAGTTTTGCACCTCCCTAACCCTTTTTAACCAATTGTGTCCATCTCTAACCAGTTTTGCACCTCTCTACCTCATAAAGCCATTTTTTCCTCTTCTAAACCATTTTTGCCCACTTTCAACGCGTTTGTTTTAGCCTTTTTTCCTTCTCTAAACGATTTTGTCACTTTATAACCAATTTTCAGCCTTTTTTTCCTTTTCTAAACTGCTTTTGCCCATTTCTCACCCATGTTGAGCTATTTTTGACCATTGCTAACCTATTTTTACTCACTTCTAACTCATTTGAAGTCATTTTTAGCTATTTCTAGCCTTGTCTAACAAAGTTCTTTTCCAGTTTTAAGCCATTTTGGCCATTTCTAACACGGTTTTGCACTTCTCTCATCACTGTTAAGCCGGTTTTGGCCGTTTCTAACCCAATTTTGCTTTTCTCTAAAAATCTTCAAACCAAGTTTGGCTATTTCTAAACCATTTTTTCCCAATTGCAACCCGTTTCAAGCCATAGTTTTCCTTTTCTAACCTGGTTTTGCACATCTCTAATAAATCTGGGCCCAGTTTTAACCTTCTCTAACCCATTTTTAGGCTTCTCTACCCCTTCTTAACCGATCTTTGGCCATTTCTACCCGTTTTGCACCTCTCTAACCCTTTTTAACCATTTGTGTCCATTTCTAACCCAGTTTTGCACCTCCCTAACCCTTTTTAACCAATTGTGTCCATCTCTAACCCAGTTTTGCACCTCTCTATCCCTCATAAAGCCATTTTTTCTCTTTCTAAACCATTTTTGCCCACTTTCAACGCGTTTTAGCCATTTTTTTCCTTCTCTAAACGATTTTGTCACTTTATAACCAATTTTCAGCCTTTTTTTTCCTTTTCTAAACTGCTTTTGCCCATTTCTCACCCATGTTGAGCTATTTTTGACCATTGCTAACCTATTTTTACTCACTTCTAACTCATTTGAAGTCATTTTTAGCTATTTCTAGCCTTGTCTAACAAAGTACTTTTCCAGTTTTAAGCCATTTCTGGCCATTTCTACCCGTTTTGCACCTCTCTAACCCTTTTTAAACCATTTGTGTCCATTTCTAACGCAGTTTTGCACCTCCCTAACCCTTTTAACCAATTGTGTCCATCTCTAACCCAGTTTTGCACCTCTCTATCCCTCATAAAGCCATTTTTCCTCTTTCTAAACCATTTTTGCCCACTTTCAACGCGTTTTAGCCATTTTTTCCTTCTCTAAACGATTTTGTCACTTTATAACCAATTTTCAGCCTTTTTTTTCCTTTTCTAAACTGCTTTTGCCCATTTCTCACCCATTTTGAGCTATTTTTGACCATTGCTAACCTATTTTTACTCACTTCTAACTCATTTGAAGTCATTTTAGCTATTTCTAGCCTTGTCTAACAAAGTACTTTTCCAGTTTTAAGCCATTTTTGGCCATTTCTACCCGTTTTGCACCTCTCTAACCCTTTTAAACCATTTGTGTCCATTTCTAACGCAGTTTTGCACCTCCCTAACCCTTTTTAACCAATTGTGTCCATCTCTAACCCAGTTTTGCACCTCTCTATCCCTCATAAAGCCATTTTTTTCCTTTTCTAAACGATTTTTGCCCACTTTCAACGCGGTTTTAGCCATTTTTTCCTTCTCTAAACGATTTTGTCACTTTATAACCAATTTTCAGCCTTTTTTTCCTTTTCTAAACTGCTTTTGCCCATTTCTCACCCATGTTGAGCTATTTTTGACCATTGCTAACCTATTTTTACTCACTTCTAACTCATTTGAAGTCATTTTTAGCTATTTCTAGCCTTGTCTAACAAAGTTCTTTTCCAGTTTTAAGCCATTTTGGCCATTTCTAACACGGTTTTGCACTTCTCTCATCACGTTAAGCCGGTTTTGGCCGTTTCTAACCCAATTTTGCTTTTCTCTAAAAATCTTCAAACAAGTTTGGCTATTTCTAAACCATTTTTTCCCAATTGCAACCCGTTTCAAGCCATAGTTTTCTTTTCTAAACTGGTTTTGCACATCTCTAATAAATCTGGGCCCAGTTTTAACCTTCTCTAACCCATTTTAGGCTTCTCTACCCCTTCTTAACCGATCTTGGCCATTTCTACCCGTTTTGCACCTCTCTAACCCTTTTTAACCATTTGTGTCCATTTCTAACCCAGTTTTGCACCTCCCTAACCCTTTTTAACCAATTGTGTCCATCTCTAACCCAGTTTTGCACCTCTCTATCCCTCATAAAGCCATTTTTTCCTCTTTCTAAACCATTTTTGCCCACTTTCAACGCGTTTTAGCCATTTTTTTTCCTTCTCTAAACGATTTTGTCATATAACCAATTTTCAGCCTTTTTTTTCCTTTTCTAAACTGCTTTTGCCCATTTCTCACCCATGTTGAGCTATTTTTGACCATTGCTAACCTATTTTTACTCACTTCTACCTCATTTGAAGTCATTTTTAGCTATTTCTAGCCTTGTCTAACAAAGTACTTTTCCAGTTTTAAGCCATTTCTGGCCATTTCTACCCGTTTTGCACCTCTCTAACCCTTTTAAACCATTTGTGTCCATTTCTAACGCAGTTTTGCACCTCCCTAACCCTTTTTAACCAATTGTGTCCATCTCTAACCCAGTTTTGCACCTCTCTATCCCTCATAAAGCCATTTTTCCTCTTTCTAAACCATTTTGCCCACTTTCAACGCGTTTAGCCATTTTTTCCCTCTCTAAACGATTTTGTCACTTTATAACCAATTTTCAGCCTTTTTTTTCCTTTTCTAAACTGCTTTTGCCCATTTCTCCCCATGTTGAGCTATTTTTGACCATTGCTAACCTATTTTTACTCACTTCTAACTCATTTGAAGTCATTTTTAGCTATTTCTAGCCTTGTCTAACAAAGTACTTTTCCAGTTTTAAGCCATTTCTGGCCATTTCTACCCGTTTTGCACCTCTCTAACCTTTTAAACCATTTGTGTCCATTTCTAACGCAGTTTTGCACCTCCCTAACCCTTTTTAACCAATTGTGTCCATCTCTAACCCAGTTTTGCACCTCTCTATCCCTCATAAAGCCATTTTTTCCTCTTTCTAAACCATTTTTGCCCACTTTCAACGCGTTTTAGCCATTTTTTTTCCTTCTCTAAACGATTTTGTCACTTTATAACCAATTTTCAGCCTTTTTTTCCCTTTTCTAAACTGCTTTTGCCCATTTCTCACCCATGTTGAGCTATTTTTGACCATTGCTAACCTATTTTTACTCACTTCTAACTCATTTGAAGTCATTTTTAGCTATTTCTAGCCTTGTCTAACAAAGTACTTTTCCAGTTTTAAGCCATTTCTGGCCATTTCTACCCGTTTTGCACCTCTCTAACCCTTTTAAACCATTTGTGTCCATTTCTAACGCAGTTTTGCACCTCCCTAACCCTTTTTAACCAATTGTGTCCATCTCTAACCCAGTTTTGCACCTCTCTATCCCTCATAAAGCCATTTTTTCCTCTTTCTAAACCATTTTTGCCCACTTTCAACGCGTTTTAGCCATTTTTTCCCTTCTCTAAACGATTTTGTCACTTTATAACCAATTTTCAGCCTTTTTTTCCCTTTTCTAAACTGCTTTTGCCCATTTCTCACCCATGTTGAGCTATTTTTGACCATTGCTAACCTATTTTTACTCACTTCTAACTCATTTGAAGTCATTTTTAGCTATTTCTAGCCTTGTCTAACAAAGTTCTTTTCCAGTTTTAAGCCATTTTTGGCCATTTCTAACACGGTTTTGCACTTCTCTCATCACTGTTAAGCCGGTTTGGCCGTTTCTAACCCAATTTTGCTTTTCTCTAAAAATCTTCAAACCAAGTTTGGCTATTTCTAAACATTTTTTCCCAATTGCAACCCGTTTCAAGCCATAGTTTTCCATTTTCTAAACTGGTTTTGCACATCTCTAATAAATCTGGCCCAGTTTTAACCTTCTCTAACCCATTTTTAGGCTTCTCTACCCCTTCTTAACCGATCTTTGGCCATTTCTACCCGTTTTGCACCTCTCTAACCCTTTTTAACCATTTGTGTCCATTTCTAACCCAGTTTTGCACCTCCCTAACCCTTTTTAACCAATTGTGTCCATCTCTAACCCAGTTTTGCACCTCTCTATCCCTCATAAAGCCATTTTTTCCTCTTTCTAAACCATTTTTGCCCACTTTCAACGCGTTTTAGCCATTTTTTTCCTTCTCTAAACGATTTTGTCACTTTATAACCAATTTTCAGCCTTTTTTTTTCCTTTTCTAAACTGCTTTTGCCCATTTCTCACCCATGTTGAGCTATTTTTGACCATTGCTAACCTATTTTTACTCACTTCTAACTCATTTGAAGTCATTTTTAGCTATTTCTAGCCTTGTCTAACAAAGTACTTTTCCAGTTTTAAGCCATTTCTGGCCATTTCTACCCGTTTTGCACCTCTCTAACCCTTTTAAACCATTTGTGTCCATTTCTAACGCAGTTTTGCACCTCCCTAACCCTTTTTAACCAATTGTGTCCATCTCTAACCCAGTTTTGCACCTCTCTATCCCTCATAAAGCCATTTTTTCCTCTTTCTAAACCATTTTTGCCCACTTTCAACGCGTTTTAGCCATTTTTTTCCTTCTCTAAACGATTTTGTCACTTTATAACCAATTTTCAGCCTTTTTTTTTCCTTTTCTAAACTGCTTTTGCCCATTTCTCACCCATGTTGAGCTATTTTTGACCATTGCTAACCTATTTTTACTCACTTCTAACTCATTTGAAGTCATTTTTAGCTATTTCTAGCCTTGTCTAACAAAGTACTTTTCCAGTTTTAAGCCATTTCTGGCCATTTCTACCCGTTTTGCACCTCTCTAACCCTTTTAAACCATTTGTGTCCATTTCTAACGCAGTTTTGCACCTCCCTAACCCTTTTTAACCAATTGTGTCCATCTCTAACCCAGTTTTGCACCTCTCTATCCCTCATAAAGCCATTTTTCCTCTTTCTAAACCATTTTTGCCCACTTTCAACGCGTTTTAGCCTTTTTTTCCTTCTCTAAACGATTTTGTCACTTTATAACCAATTTTCAGCCTTTTTTTTCCTTTTCTAAACTGCTTTTGCCCATTTCTCACCCATGTTGAGCTATTTTTGACCATTGCTAACCTATTTTTACTCACTTCTAACTCATTTGAAGTCATTTTTAGCTATTTCTAGCCTTGTCTAACAAAGTACTTTTCCAGTTTTAAGCCATTTCTGGCCATTTCTAACACGGTTTTGCACTTCTCTCATCACTGTTAAGCCGGTTTGGCCGTTTCTAACCCAATTTTGCTTTTCTCTAAAAATCTTCAAACCAAGTTTGGCTATTTCTAAACCATTTTTTCCCAATTGCAACCCGTTTCAAGCCATAGTTTTCATTTTCTAAACTGGTTTTGCACATCTCTAATAAATCTAGGCCCAGTTTTAACCTTCTCTAACCCATTTTTAGGCTTCTCTACCCCTTCTTAACCGATCTTTGGCCATTTCTACCCGTTTTGCACCTCTCTAACCTTTTTAACCATTTGTGTCCATTTCTAACCCAGTTTTGCACCTCCCTAACCCTTTTTAACCAATTGTGTCCATCTCTAACCCAGTTTTGCACCTCTCTATCCCTCATAAAGCCATTTTTTCCTCTTTCTAAACCATTTTTGCCCACTTTCAACGCGTTTTAGCCATTTTTTTCCTTCTCTAAACGATTTTGTCACTTTATAACCAATTTTCAGCCTTTTTTTTCCTTTTCTAAACTGCTTTTGCCCATTTCTCACCCATGTTGAGCTATTTTTGACCATTGCTAACCTATTTTTACTCACTTCTAACTCATTTGAAGTCATTTTTAGCTATTTCTAGCCTTGTCTAACAAAGTACTTTTCCAGTTTTAAGCCATTTCTGGCCATTTCTACCCGTTTTGCACCTCTCTAACCCTTTTAAACCATTTGTGTCCATTTCTAACGCAGTTTTGCACCTCCCTAACCCTTTTTAACCAATTGTGTCCATCTCTAACCCAGTTTTGCACCTCTCTATCCCTCATAAAGCCATTTTTTCCTCTTTCTAAACCATTTTTGCCCACTTTCAACGCGTTTTAGCCATTTTTTTC
This sequence comes from Melopsittacus undulatus, assembly GCF_012275295.1. Classification (NCBI taxonomy): domain Eukaryota; kingdom Metazoa; phylum Chordata; class Aves; order Psittaciformes; family Psittaculidae; genus Melopsittacus; species Melopsittacus undulatus. The sequence goes on along the minus strand of NW_022994160.1, from coordinate 86,955 downwards.
CTTCTCTAAACGATTTTGTCACTTTATAACCAATTTTCAGCCTTTTTTTTTCCTTTTCTAAACTGCTTTTGCCCATTTCTCACCCATGTTGAGCTATTTTTGACCATTGCTAACCTATTTTTACTCACTTCTAACTCATTTGAAGTCATTTTTAGCTATTTCTAGCCTTGTCTAACAAAGTACTTTTCCAGTTTTAAGCCATTTCTGGCCATTTCTACCCGTTTTGCACCTCTCTAACCCTTTTAAACCATTTGTGTCCATTTCTAACGCAGTTTTGCACCTCCCTAACCCTTTTTAACCAATTGTGTCCATCTCTAACCCAGTTTTGCACCTCTCTATCCCTCATAAAGCCATTTTTTCCTCTTTCTAAACCATTTTTGCCCACTTTCAACGCGTTTTAGCCATTTTTTTCCTTCTCTAAACGATTTTGTCACTTTATAACCAATTTTCAGCCTTTTTTTTCCTTTTCTAAACTGCTTTTGCCCATTTCTCACCCATGTTGAGCTATTTTTGACCATTGCTAACCTATTTTTACTCACTTCTAACTCATTTGAAGTCATTTTTAGCTATTTCTAGCCTTGTCTAACAAAGTACTTTTCCAGTTTTAAGCCATTTCTGGCCATTTCTACCCGTTTTGCACCTCTCTAACCCTTTTAAACCATTTGTGTCCATTTCTAACGCAGTTTTGCACCTCCCTAACCCTTTTTAACCAATTGTGTCCATCTCTAACCCAGTTTTGCACCTCTCTATCCCTCATAAAGCCATTTTTTCCTCTTTCTAAACCATTTTTGCCCACTTTCAACGCGTTTTAGCCATTTTTTTCCTTCTCTAAACGATTTTGTCACTTTATAACCAATTTTCAGCCTTTTTTTTCCTTTTCTAAACTGCTTTTGCCCATTTCTCACCCATTTTGAGCTATTTTTGACCATTGCTAACCTATTTTTACTCACTTCTAACTCATTTGAAGTCATTTTTAGCTATTTCTAGCCTTGTCTAACAAAGTTCTTTTCCAGTTTTAAGCCATTTCTGGCCATTTCTAACACGGTTTTGCACTTCTCTCATCACTGTTAAGCCGGTTTGGCCGTTTCTAACCCAATTTTGCTTTTTTCTAAAAATCTTCAAACCAAGTTTGGCTATTTCTAAACCATTTTTTCCCAATTGCAACCCGTTTCAAGCCATAGTTTTCATTTTCTAAACTGGTTTTGCACATCTCTAATAAATCTAGGCCCAGTTTTAACCTTCTCTAACCCATTTTTAGGCTTCTCTACCCCTTCTTAACCGATCTTTAGACATTTCTACCCGTTTTGCACCTCTCTAACACTTTTTAACCATATGTGTCCATTTCTAACCCAGTTTTGCACCTCCCTAACCCTTTTTAACCAATTGTGTCCATCTCTAACCCAGTTTTGCACCTCTCTATCCCTCATAAAGCCATTTTTTCCTCTTTCTAAACCATTTTTGCCCACTTTCAACGCGTTTTAGCCATTTTTTTCCTTCTCTAAACGATTTTGTCACTTTATAACCAATTTTCAGCCTTTTTTTTCCTTTTCTAAACTGCTTTTGCCCATTTCTCACCCATGTTGAGCTATTTTTGACCATTGCTAACCTATTTTTACTCACTTCTAACTCATTTGAAGTCATTTTTAGCTATTTCTAGCCTTGTCTAACAAAGTACTTTTCCAGTTTTAAGCCATTTCTGGCCATTTCTACCCGTTTTGCACCTCTCTAACCCTTTTAAACCATTTGTGTCCATTTCTAACGCAGTTTTGCACCTCCCTAACCCTTTTTAACCAATTGTGTCCATCTCTAACCCAGTTTTGCACCTCTCTATCCCTCATAAAGCCATTTTTTCCTCTTTCTAAACCATTTTTGCCCACTTTCAACGCGTTTTAGCCATTTTTTTCCTTCTCTAAACGATTTTGTCACTTTATAACCAATTTTCAGCCTTTTTTTCCTTTTCTAAACTGCTTTTGCCCATTTCTCACCCATGTTGAGCTATTTTTGACCATTGCTAACCTATTTTTACTCACTTCTAACTCATTTGAAGTCATTTTTAGCTATTTCTAGCCTTGTCTAACAAAGTACTTTTCCAGTTTTAAGCCATTTCTGGCCATTTCTACCCGTTTTGCACCTCTCTAACCCTTTTAAACCATTTGTGTCCATTTCTAACGCAGTTTTGCACCTCCCTAACCCTTTTTAACCAATTGTGTCCATCTCTAACCCAGTTTTGCACCTCTCTATCCCTCATAAAGCCATTTTTTCCTCTTTCTAAACCATTTTTGCCCACTTTCAACGCGTTTTAGCCATTTTTTTCCTTCTCTAAACGATTTTGTCACTTTATAACCAATTTTCAGCCTTTTTTTTCCTTTTCTAAACTGCTTTTGCCCATTTCTCACCCATGTTGAGCTATTTTTGACCATTGCTAACCTATTTTTACTCACTTCTAACTCATTTGAAGTCATTTTTAGCTATTTCTAGCCTTGTCTAACAAAGTTCTTTTCCAGTTTTAAGCCATTTTTGGCCATTTCTAACACGGTTTTGCACTTCTCTCATCATTGTTAAGCCGGTTTTGGCCGTTTCTAACCCAATTTTGCTCTTCTCTAAAAATCTTCAAACCAAGTTTGGCTATTTCTAAACCATTTTTTCCCAATTGCAACCCGTTTCAAGCCATAGTTTTCCTTTTCTAACCTGGTTTTGCACATCTCTAATAAATCTGGGCCCAGTTTTAACCTTCTCTAACCCATTTTTAGGCTTCTCTACCCCTTCTTAACCGATCTTTGGCCATTTCTACCCGTTTTGCACCTCTCTAACCCTTTTTAACCATTTGTGTCCATTTCTAACCCAGTTTTGCACCTCCCTAACCCTTTTTAACCAATTGTGTCCATCTCTAACCCAGTTTTGCACCTCTCTATCCCTCATAAAGCCATTTTTTCCTCTTTCTAAACCATTTTTGCCCACTTTCAACGCGTTTTAGCCATTTTTTTCCTTCTCTAAACGATTTTGTCACTTTATAACCAATTTTCAGCCTTTTTTTTCCTTTTCTAAACTGCTTTTGCCCATTTCTCACCCATGTTGAGCTATTTTTGACCATTGCTAACCTATTTTTACTCACTTCTAACTCATTTGAAGTCATTTTTAGCTATTTCTAGCCTTGTCTAACAAAGTACTTTCCAGTTTTAAGCCATTTCTGGCCATTTCTACCCGTTTTGCACCTCTCTAACCCTTTTAAACCATTTGTGTCCATTTCTAACGCAGTTTTGCACCTCCCTAACCCTTTTTAACCAATTGTGTCCATCTCTAACCCAGTTTTGCACCTCTCTATCCCTCATAAAGCCATTTTTTCCTCTTTCTAAACCATTTTTGCCCACTTTCAACGCGTTTTAGCCATTTTTTCCCTTCTCTAAACGATTTTGTCACTTTATAACCAATTTTCAGCCTTTTTTTTCCTTTTCTAAACTGCTTTTGCCCATTTCTCACCCATGTTGAGCTATTTTTGACCATTGCTAACCTATTTTTACTCACTTCTAACTCATTTGAAGTCATTTTTAGCTATTTCTAGCCTTGTCTAACAAAGTTCTTTTCCAGTTTTAAGCCATTTCTGGCCATTTCTACCCGTTTTGCACCTCTCTAACCCTTTTAAACCATTTGTGTCCATTTCTAACGCAGTTTTGCACCTCCCTAACCCTTTTTAACCAATTGTGTCCATCTCTAACCCAGTTTTGCACCTCTCTATCCCTCATAAAGCCATTTTTCCTCTTTCTAAACCATTTTGCCCACTTTCAACGCGTTTTAGCCATTTTTTCCTTCTCTAAACGATTTTGTCACTTTATAACCAATTTTCAGCCTTTTTTTTCCTTTTCTAAACTGCTTTTGCCCATTTCTCACCCATGTTGAGCTATTTTTGACCATTGCTAACCTATTTTTACTCACTTCTAACTCATTTGAAGTCATTTTTAGCTATTTCTAGCCTTGTCTAACAAAGTACTTTTCCAGTTTTAAGCCATTTCTGGCCATTTCTACCCGTTTTGCACCTCTCTAACCCTTTTAAACCATTTGTGTCCATTTCTAACGCAGTTTTGCACCTCCCTAACCCTTTTTAACCAATTGTGTCCATCTCTAACCCAGTTTTGCACCTCTCTATCCCTCATAAAGCCATTTTTTCCTCTTTCTAAACCATTTTTGCCCACTTTCAACGCGTTTTAGCCATTTTTTTTCCCTTCTCTAAACGATTTTGTCACTTTATAACCAATTTTCAGCCTTTTTTTTCCTTTTCTAAACTGCTTTTGCCCATTTCTCACCCATGTTGAGCTATTTTTGACCATTGCTAACCTATTTTTACTCACTTCTAACTCATTTGAAGTCATTTTTAGCTATTTCTAGCCTTGTCTAACAAAGTACTTTTCCAGTTTTAAGCCATTTCTGGCCATTTCTACCCGTTTTGCACCTCTCTAACCCTTTTAAACCATTTGTGTCCATTTCTAACGCAGTTTTGCACCTCCCTAACCCTTTTTAACCAATTGTGTCCATCTCTAACCCAGTTTTGCACCTCTCTATCCCTCATAAAGCCATTTTTTCCTCTTTCTAAACCATTTTTGCCCACTTTCAACGCGTTTTAGCCATTTTTTTTCCTTCTCTAAACGATTTTGTCACTTTATAACCAATTTTCAGCTTTTTTTTTCCTTTTCTAAACTGCTTTTGCCCATTTCTCACCCATGTTGAGCTATTTTTGACCATTGCTAACCTATTTTTACTCACTTCTAACTCATTTGAAGTCATTTTTAGCTATTTCTAGCCTTGTCTAACAAAGTTCTTTTCCAGTTTTAAGCCATTTTTGGCCATTTCTAACACGGTTTTGCACTTCTCTCATCATTGTTAAGCCGGTTTTGGCCGTTTCTAACCCAATTTTGCTCTTCTCTAAAAATCTTCAAACCAAGTTTGGCTATTTCTAAACCATTTTTTCCCAATTGCAACCAGTTTCAAGCCATAGTTTTCCTTTTCTAACCTGGTTTTGCACATCTCTAATAAATCTGGGCCCAGTTTTAACCTTCTCTAACCCATTTTTAGGCTTCTCTACCCCTTCTTAACCGATCTTTGGCCATTTCTACCCGTTTTGCACCTCTCTAACCCTTTTTAACCATATGTGTCCATTTCTAACCCAGTTTTGCACCTCCCTAACCCTTTTTAACCAATTGTGTCCATCTCTAACCCAGTTTTGCACCTCTCTATCCCTCATAAAGCCATTTTTTCCTCTTTCTAAACCATTTTTGCCCACTTTCAACGCGTTTTAGCCATTTTTTTCCTTCTCTAAACGATTTTGTCACTTTATAACCAATTTTCAGCCTTTTTTTTCCTTTTCTAAACTGCTTTTGCCCATTTCTCACCCATTTTGAGCTATTTTTGACCATTGCTAACCTATTTTTACTCACTTCTAACTCATTTGAAGTCATTTTTAGCTATTTCTAGCCTTGTCTAACAAAGTACTTTTCCAGTTTTAAGCCATTTCTGGCCATTTCTACCCGTTTTGCACCTCTCTAACCCTTTTAAACCATTTGTGTCCATTTCTAACGCAGTTTTGCACCTCCCTAACCCTTTTTAACCAATTGTGTCCATCTCTAACCCAGTTTTGCACCTCTCTATCCCTCATAAAGCCATTTTTTCCTCTTTCTAAACCATTTTTGCCCACTTTCAACGCGTTTTAGCCATTTTTTTCCTTCTCTAAACGATTTTGTCACTTTATAACCAATTTTCAGCCTTTTTTTTTTCCTTTTCTAAACTGCTTTTGCCCATTTCTCACCCATGTTGAGCTATTTTTGACCATTGCTAACCTATTTTTACTCACTTCTAACTCATTTGAAGTCATTTTTAGCTATTTCTAGCCTTGTCTAACAAAGTACTTTTCCAGTTTTAAGCCATTTCTGGCCATTTCTACCCGTTTTGCACCTCTCTAACCCTTTTAAACCATTTGTGTCCATTTTTGGCCATTTCTACCCGTTTTGCACCTCTCTAACCCTTTTTAACCAATTGTGTCCATCTCTAACCCAGTTTTGCACCTCTCTATCCCTCATAAAGCCATTTTTTCCTCTTTCTAAACCATTTTTGCCCACTTTCAACGCGTTTTAGCCATTTTTTTCCTTCTCTAAACGATTTTGTCACTTTATAACCAATTTTCAGCCTTTTTTTTTCCTTTTCTAAACTGCTTTTGCCCATTTCTCACCCATGTTGAGCTATTTTTGACCATTGCTAACCTATTTTTACTCACTTCTAACTCATTTGAAGTCATTTTTAGCTATTTCTAGCCTTGTCTAACAAAGTTCTTTTCCAGTTTTAAGCCATTTTTGGCCATTTCTAACACGGTTTTGCACTTCTCTCATCACAGTTAAGCCGGTTTTGGCCGTTTCTAACCCAATTTTGCTTTTCTCTAAAAATCTTCAAACCAAGTTTGGCTATTTCTAAACCATTTTTTCCCAATTGCAACCCGTTTCAAGCCATAGTTTTCATTTTCTAACCCGGTTTTGCACATCTCTAATAAATCTAGGCCCAGTTTTAACCTTCTCTAACCCATTTTTAGGCTTCTCTACCCCTTCTTAACCGATCTTTAGCCATTTCTACCCGTTTTGCACCTCTCTAACACTTTTTAACCATATGTGTCCATTTCTAACCCAGTTTTGCACCTCCCTAACCCTTTTTAACCAATTGTGTCCATCTCTAACCCAGTTTTGCACCTCTCTATCCCTCATAAAGCCATTTTTTCCTCTTTCTAAACCATTTTTGCCCACTTTCAACGCGTTTTAGCCATTTTTTTCCTTCTCTAAACGATTTTGTCACTTTATAACCAATTTTCAGCCTTTTTTTTCCTTTTCTAAACTGCTTTTGCCCATTTCTCACCCATGTTGAGCTATTTTTGACCATTGCTAACCTATTTTTACTCACTTCTAACTCATTTGAAGTCATTTTTAGCTATTTCTAGCCTTGTCTAACAAAGTTCTTTTCCAGTTTTAAGCCATTTTTGGCCATTTCTAACACGGTTTTGCACTTCTCTCATCATTGTTAAGCCGGTTTTGGTCGTTTCTAACCCAATTTTGCTCTTCTCTAAAAATCTTCAAACCAAGTTTGGCTATTTCTAAACCATTTTTTCCCAATTGCAACCCGTTTCAAGCCATAGTTTTCCTTTTCTAACCTGGTTTTGCACATCTCTAATAAATCTGGGCCCAGTTTTAACATTCTCTAACCCATTTTTAGGCTTCTCTACCCCTTCTTAACCGATCTTTGGCCATTTCTACCCGTTTTGCACCTCTCTAACCCTTTTTAACCATTTGTGTCCATTTCTAACCAAGTTTTGCACCTCCCTAACCCTTTTTAACCAATTGTGTCCATCTCTAACCCAGTTTTGCACCTCTCTATCCCTCATAAAGCCATTTTTTCCTCTTTCTAAACCATTTTTGCCCACTTTCAACGCGTTTTAGCCATTTTTTTCCTTCTCTAAACAATTTTGTCACTTTATAACCAATTTTCAGCCTTTTTTTTTCCTTTTCTAAACTGCTTTTGCCCATTTCTCACCCATGTTGAGCTATTTTTGACCATTGCTAACCTATTTTTACTCACTTCTAACTCATTTGAAGTCATTTTTAGCTATTTCTAGCCTTGTCTAACAAAGTACTTTTCCAGTTTTAAGCCATTTTTGGCCATTTCTAACACGGTTTTGCACTTCTCTCATCACTGTTAAGCCGGTTTGGCCGTTTCTAACCCAATTTTGCTTTTCTCTAAAAATCTTCAAACCAAGTTTGGCTATTTCTAAACCATTTTTTCCCAATTGCAACCCGTTTCAAGCCATAGTTTTCCTTTTCTAACCTGGTTTTGCACATCTCTAATAAATCTAGGCCCAGTTTTAACCTTCTCTAACCCATTTTTAGGCTTCTCTACCCCTTCTTAACCGATCTTTGGCCATTTCTACCCGTTTTGCACCTCTCTAACCCTTTTTAACCATTTGTGTCCATTTCTAACCCAGTTTTGCACCTCCCTAACCCTTTTTAACCAATTGTGTCCATCTCTAACCCAGTTTTGCACCTCTCTATCCCTCATAAAGCCATTTTTTCCTCTTTCTAAACCATTTTTGCCCACTTTCAACGCGTTTTAGCCATTTTTTTCCTTCTCTAAACGATTTTGTCACTTTATAACCAATTTTCAGCCTTTTTTTTTCCTTTTCTAAACTGCTTTTGCCCATTTCTCACCCATGTTGAGCTATTTTTGACCATTGCTAACCTATTTTTACTCACTTCTAACTCATTTGAAGTCATTTTTAGCTATTTCTAGCCTTGTCTAACAAAGTTCTTTTCCAGTTTTAAGCCATTTTTGGCCATTTCTAACACGGTTTTGCACTTCTCTCATCATTGTTAAGCCGGTTTTGGTCGTTTCTAACCCAATTTTGCTCTTCTCTAAAAATCTTCAAACCAAGTTTGGCTATTTCTAATCCATTTTTTCCCAATTGCAACCCGTTTCAAGCCATAGTTTTCCTTTTCTAACCTGGTTTTGCACATCTCTAATAAATCTGGGCCCAGTTTTAACCTTCTCTAACCCATTTTTAGGCTTCTCTACCCCTTCTTAACCGATCTTTGGCCATTTCTACCCGTTTTGCACCTCTCTAACCCTTTTTAACCATTTGTGTCCATTTCTAACCCAGTTTTGCACCTCCCTAACCCTTTTTAACCAATTGTGTCCATCTCTAACCCAGTTTTGCACCTCTCTATCCCTCATAAAGCCATTTTTTCCTCTTTCTAAACCATTTTTGCCCACTTTCAACGCGTTTTAGCCATTTTTTTCCTTCTCTAAACGATTTTGTCACTTTATAACCAATTTTCAGCCTTTTTTTTCCTTTTCTAAACTGCTTTTGCCCATTTCTCACCCATGTTGAGCTATTTTTGACCATTGCTAACCTATTTTTACTCACTTCTAACTCATTTGAAGTCATTTTTAGCTATTTCTAGCCTTGTCTAACAAAGTACTTTTCCAGTTTTAAGCCATTTCTGGCCATTTCTACCCGTTTTGCACCTCTCTAACCCTTTTAAACCATTTGTGTCCATTTCTAACGCAGTTTTGCACCTCCCTAACCCTTTTTAACCAATTGTGTCCATCTCTAACCCAGTTTTGCACCTCTCTATCCCTCATAAAGCCATTTTTTCCTCTTTCTAAACCATTTTTGCCCACTTTCAACGCGTTTTAGCCATTTTTTTCCTTCTCTAAACGATTTTGTCACTTTATAACCAATTTTCAGCCTTTTTTTCCTTTTCTAAACTGCTTTTGCCCATTTCTCACCCATGTTGAGCTATTTTTGACCATTGCTAACCTATTTTTACTCACTTCTAACTCATTTGAAGTCATTTTTAGCTATTTCTAGCCTTGTCTAACAAAGTACTTTTCCAGTTTTAAGCCATTTCTGGCCATTTCTACCCGTTTTGCACCTCTCTAACCCTTTTAAACCATTTGTGTCCATTTCTAACGCAGTTTTGCACCTCCCTAACCCTTTTTAACCAATTGTGTCCATCTCTAACCCAGTTTTGCACCTCTCTATCCCTCATAAAGCCATTTTTTCCTCTTTCTAAACCATTTTTGCCCACTTTCAACGCGTTTTAGCCATTTTTTTCCTTCTCTAAACGATTTTGTCACTTTATAACCAATTTTCAGCCTTTTTTTTCCTTTTCTAAACTGCTTTTGCCCATTTCTCACCCATGTTGAGCTATTTTTGACCATTGCTAACCTATTTTTACTCACTTCTAACTCATTTGAAGTCATTTTTAGCTATTTCTAGCCTTGTCTAACAAAGTACTTTTCCAGTTTTAAGCCATTTCTGGCCATTTCTACCCGTTTTGCACCTCTCTAACCCTTTTAAACCATTTGTGTCCATTTCTAACCCAGTTTTGCACCTCCCTAACCCTTTTTAACCAATTGTGTCCATCTCTAACCCAGTTTTGCACCTCTCTATCCCTCATAAAGCCATTTTTTTCTCTTCTAAACCATTTTTGCCCACTTTCAACGCGTTTTAGCCATTTTTTTCCTTCTCTAAACGATTTTGTCACTTTATAACCAATTTTCAGCCTTTTTTTTCCTTTTCTAAACTGCTTTTGCCCATTTCTCACCCATTTTGAGCTATTTTTGACCATTGCTAACCTATTTTTACTCACTTCTAACTCATTTGAAGTCATTTTTAGCTATTTCTAGCCTTGTCTAACAAAGTTCTTTTCCAGTTTTAAGCCATTTTTGGCCATTTCTAACACGGTTTTGCACTTCTCTCATCATTGTTAAGCCGGTTTTGTCCGTTTCTAACCCAATTTTGCTCTTCTCTAAAAATCTTCAAACCAAGTTTGGCTATTTCTAAACCATTTTTTCCCAATTGCAACCCGTTTCAAGCCATAGTTTTCCTTTTCTAACCTGGTTTTGCACATCTCTAATAAATCTGGGCCCAGTTTTAACCTTCTCTAACCCATTTTTAGGCTTCTCTACCCCTTCTTAACCGATCTTTGGCCATTTCTACCCGTTTTGCACCTCTCTAACCCTTTTTAACCATTTGTGTCCATTTCTAACCCAGTTTTGCACCTCCCTAACCCTTTTTAACCAATTGTGTCCATCTCTAACCCAGTTTTGCACCTCTCTATCCCTCATAAAGCCATTTTTTCCTCTTTCTAAACCATTTTTGCCCACTTTCAACGCGTTTTAGCCATTTTTTTTCCTTCTCTAAACGATTTTGTCACTTTATAACCAATTTTCAGCCTTTTTTTTCCTTTTCTAAACTGCTTTTGCCCATTTCTCACCCATGTTGAGCTATTTTTGACCATTGCTAACCTATTTTTACTCACTTCTAACTCATTTGAAGTCATTTTTAGCTATTTCTAGCCTTGTCTAACAAAGTTCTTTTCCAGTTTTAAGCCATTTTTGGCCATTTCTAACACGGTTTTGCACTTCTCTCATCACAGTTAAGCCGGTTTTGGCCGTTTCTAACCCAATTTTGCTTTTCTCTAAAAATCTTCAAACCAAGTTTGGCTATTTCTAAACCATTTTTTCCCAATTGCAACCCGTTTCAAGCCATAGTTTTCATTTTCTAACCCGGTTTTGCACATCTCTAATAAATCTAGGCCCAGTTTTAACCTTCTCTAACCCATTTTTAGGCTTCTCTACCCCTTCTTAACCGATCTTTAGACATTTCTACCCGTTTTGCACCTCTCTAACACTTTTTAACCATTTGTGTCCATTTCTAACCCAGTTTTGCACCTCCCTAACCCTTTTTAACCAATTGTGTCCATCTCTAACCCAGTTTTGCACCTCTCTATCCCTCATAAAGCCATTTTTTCCTCTTTCTAAACCATTTTTGCCCACTTTCAACGCGTTTTAGCCATTTTTTTCCTTCTCTAAACGATTTTGTCACTTTATAACCAATTTTCAGCCTTTTTTTTCCTTTTCTAAACTGCTTTTGCCCATTTCTCACCCATTTTGAGCTATTTTTGACCATTGCTAACCTATTTTTACTCACTTCTAACTCATTTGAAGTCATTTTTAGCTATTTCTAGCCTTGTCTAACAAAGTTCTTTTCCAGTTTTAAGCCATTTTTGGCCATTTCTAACACGGTTTTGAACTTCTCTCATCATTGTTAAGCCGTTTTTGGTCGTTTCTAACCCAATTTTGCTCTTCTCTAAAAATCTTCAAACCAAGTTTGGCTATTTCTAATCCATTTTTTCCCAATTGCAACCCGTTTCAAGCCATAGTTTTCCTTTTCTAAACTGGTTTTGCACATCTCTAATAAATCTGGGCCCAGTTTTAACCTTCTCTAACCCATTTTTAGGCTTCTCTACCCCTTCTTAACCGATCTTTGGCCATTTCTACCCGTTTTGCACCTCTCTAACCCTTTTTAACCATTTGTGTCCATTTCTAACCCAGTTTTGCACCTCCCTAACCCTTTTTAACCAATTGTGTCCATCTCTAACCCAGTTTTGCACCTCTCTATCCCTCATAAAGCCATTTTTTCCTCTTCCTAAACCATTTTTGCCCACTTTCCACGCGTTTTAGCCATTTTTTTCCTTCTCTAAACAATTTTGTCACTTTATAACCAATTTTCAGCCTTTTTTTTCCTTTTCTAAACTGCTTTTGCCCATTTCTCACCCATGTTGAGCTATTTTTGACCATTGCTAACCTATTTTTACTCACTTCTAACTCATTTGAAGTCATTTTTAGCTATTTCTAGCCTTGTCTAACAAAGTTCTTTTCCAGTTTTAAGCCATTTTTGGCCATTTCTAACACGGTTTTGCACTTCTCTCATCACTGTTAAGCCGGTTTGGCCGTTTCTAACCCAATTTTGCTTTCTCTAAAAATCTTCAAACCAAGTTTGGCTATTTCTAAACCATTTTTTCCCAATTGCAACCCGTTTCAAGCCATAGTTTTCATTTTCTAAACTGGTTTTGCACATCTCTAATAAATCTGGGCCCAGTTTTAACCTTCTCTAACCCATTTTTAGGCTTCTCTACCCCTTCTTAACCGATCTTTGGCCATTTCTACCCGTTTTGCACCTCTCTAACACTTTTTAACCATTTGTGTCCATTTCTAACGCAGTTTTGCACCTCCCTAACCCTTTTTAACCAATTGTGTCCATCTCTAACCCAGTTTTGCACCTCTCTATCCCTCATAAAGCCATTTTTTCCTCTTTCTAAACCATTTTTGCCCACTTTCAACGCGTTTTAGCCATTTTTTTCCTTCTCTAAACGATTTTGTCACTTTATAACCAATTTTCAGCTTTTTTTTCCTTTTCTAAACTGCTTTTGCCCGTTTCTCACCCATTTTGAGCTATTTTTGACCATTGCTAACCTATTTTTACTCACTTCTAACTCATTTGAAGTCATTTTTAGCTATTTCTAGCCTTGTCTAACAAAGTTCTTTTCCAGTTTTAAGCCATTTTTGGCCATTTCTAACACGGTTTTGCACTTCTCTCATCATTGTTAAGCCGGTTTTGGTCGTTTCTAACCCAATTTTGCTCTTCTCTAAAAATCTTCAAACCAAGTTTGGCTATTTCTAATCCATTTTTTCCCAATTGCAACCCGTTTCAAGCCATAGTTTTCCTTTTCTAACCTGGTTTTGCACATCTCTAATAAATCTGGGCCAGTTTTAACCTTCTCTAACCCATTTTTAGGCTTCTCTACCCCTTCTTAACCGATCTTTGGCCATTTCTACCCGTTTTGCACCTCTCTAACCCTTTTTAACCATTTGTGTCCATTTCTAACCCAGTTTTGCACCTCCCTAACCCTTTTTAACCAATTGTGTCCATCTCTAACCCAGTTTTGCACCTCTCTATCCCTCATAAAGCCATTTTTTCCTCTTTCTAAACCATTTTTGCCCACTTTCAACGCGTTTTAGCCATTTTTTTCCTTCTCTAAACGATTTTGTCACTTTATAACCAATTTTCAGCCTTTTTTTTCCTTTTCTAAACTGCTTTTGCCCATTTCTCACCCATGTTGAGCTATTTTTGACCATTGCTAACCTATTTTTACTCACTTCTAACTCATTTGAAGTCATTTTTAGCTATTTCTAGCCTTGTCTAACAAAGTACTTTTCCAGTTTTAAGCCATTTCTGGCCATTTCTACCCGTTTTGCACCTCTCTAACCCTTTTAAACCATTTGTGTCCATTTCTAACGCAGTTTTGCACCTCCCTAACCCTTTTTAACCAATTGTGTCCATCTCTAACCCAGTTTTGCACCTCTCTATCCCTCATAAAGCCATTTTTTCCTCTTTCTAAACCATTTTTGCCCACTTTCAACGCGTTTTAGCCATTTTTTTCCTTCTCTAAACGATTTTGTCACTTTATAACCAATTTTCAGCCTTTTTTTTCCTTTTCTAAACTGCTTTTGCCCATTTCTCACCCATGTTGAGCTATTTTTGACCATTGCTAACCTATTTTTACTCACTTCTAACTCATTTGAAGTCATTTTTAGCTATTTCTAGCCTTGTCTAACAAAGTACTTTTCCAGTTTTAAGCCATTTTGGCCATTTCTACCCGTTTTGCACCTCTCTAACCCTTTTAAACCATTTGTGTCCATTTCTAACGCAGTTTTGCACCTCCCTAACCCTTTTTAACCAATTGTGTCCATCTCTAACCCAGTTTTGCACCTCTCTATCCCTCATAAAGCCATTTTTTCCTCTTTCTAAACCATTTTTGCCCACTTTCAACGCGTTTTAGCCATTTTTTTTCCTTCTCTAAACGATTTTGTCACTTTATAACCAATTTTCAGCCTTTTTTTTCCTTTTCTAAACTGCTTTTGCCCATTTCTCACCCATTTTGAGCTATTTTTGACCATTGCTAACCTATTTTTACTCACTTCTAACTCATTTGAAGTCATTTTTAGCTATTTCTAGCCTTGTCTAACAAAGTACTTTTCCAGTTTTAAGCCATTTCTGGCCATTTCTACCCGTTTTGCACCTCTCTAACCCTTTTAAACCATTTGTGTCCATTTCTAACGCAGTTTTGCACCTCCCTAACCCTTTTTAACCAATTGTGTCCATCTCTAACCCAGTTTTGCACCTCTCTATCCCTCATAAAGCCATTTTTTCCTCTTTCTAAACCATTTTTGCCCACTTTCAACGCGTTTTAGCCATTTTTTTCCTTCTCTAAACGATTTTGTCACTTTATAACCAATTTTCAGCCTTTTTTTTCCTTTTCTAAACTGCTTTTGCCCATTTCTCACCCATGTTGAGCTATTTTTGACCATTGCTAACCTATTTTTACTCACTTCTAACTCATTTGAAGTCATTTTTAGCTATTTCTAGCCTTGTCTAACAAAGTACTTTTCCAGTTTTAAGCCATTTTTGGCCATTTCTACCCGTTTTGCACCTCTCTAACCCTTTTAAACCATTTGTGTCCATTTCTAACCCAGTTTTGCACCTCCCTAACCCTTTTTAACCAATTGTGTCCATCTCTAACCCAGTTTTGCACCTCTCTATCCCTCATAAAGCCATTTTTCCTCTTTCTAAACCATTTTTGCCCACTTTCAACGCGTTTTAGCCATTTTTTTCCTTCTCTAAACGATTTTGTCACTTTATAACCAATTTTCAGCCTTTTTTTTCCTTTTCTAAACTGCTTTTGCCCATTTCTCACCCATTTTGAGCTATTTTTGACCATTGCTAACCTATTTTTACTCACTTCTAACTCATTTGAAGTCATTTTTAGCTATTTCTAGCCTTGTCTAACAAAGTTCTTTTCCAGTTTTAAGCCATTTTTGGCCATTTCTAACACGGTTTTGCACTTCTCTCATCATTGTTAAGCCGGTTTTGGCCGTTTCTAACCCAATTTTGCTCTTCTCTAAAAATCTTCAAACCAAGTTTGGCTATTTCTAAACCATTTTTTCCCAATTGCAACCCGTTTCAAGCCATAGTTTTCCTTTTCTAACCTGGTTTTGCACATCTCTAATAAATCTGGGCCCAGTTTTAACCTTCTCTAACCCATTTTTAGGCTTCTCTACCCCTTCTTAACCGATCTTTGGCCATTTCTACCCGTTTTGCACCTCTCTAACCCTTTTTAACCATTTGTGTCCATTTCTAACCCAGTTTTGCACCTCCCTAACCCTTTTTAACCAATTGTGTCCATCTCTAACCCAGTTTTGCACCTCTCTATCCCTCATAAAGCCATTTTTTCCTCTTTCTAAACCATTTTTGCCCACTTTCAACGCGTTTTAGCCATTTTTTTCCTTCTCTAAACGATTTTGTCACTTTATAACCAATTTTCAGCCTTTTTTTTCCTTTTCTAAACTGCTTTTGCCCATTTCTCACCCATGTTGAGCTATTTTTGACCATTGCTAACCTATTTTTACTCACTTCTAACTCATTTGAAGTCATTTTTAGCTATTTCTAGCCTTGTCTAACAAAGTTCTTTTCCAGTTTTAAGCCATTTTTGGCCATTTCTAACACGGTTTTGCACTTCTCTCATCATTGTTAAGCCGGTTTTGGCCGTTTCTAACCCAATTTTGCTTTTCTCTAAAAATCTTCAAACCAAGTTTGGCTATTTCTAAACCATTTTTTCCCAATTGCAACCCGTTTCAAGCCATAGTTTTCCTTTTCTAACCTGGTTTTGCACATCTCTAATAAATCTGGGCCCAGTTTTAACCTTCTCTAACCCATTTTTAGGCTTCTCTACCCCTTCTTAACCGATCTTTGGCCATTTCTACCCGTTTTGCACCTCTCTAACCCTTTTTAACCATTTGTGTCCATTTCTAACCCAGTTTTGCACCTCCCTAACCCTTTTTAACCAATTGTGTCCATCTCTAACCCAGTTTTGCACCTCTCTATCCCTCATAAAGCCATTTTTTCCTCTTTCTAAACCATTTTTGCCCACTTTCAACGCGTTTTAGCCATTTTTTTCCTTCTCTAAACGATTTTGTCACTTTATAACCAATTTTCAGCCTTTTTTTTTCCTTTTCTAAACTGCTTTTGCCCATTTCTCACCCATGTTGAGCTATTTTTGACCATTGCTAACCTATTTTTACTCACTTCTAACTCATTTGAAGTCATTTTTAGCTATTTCTAGCCTTGTCTAACAAAGTTCTTTTCCAGTTTTAAGCCATTTTTGGCCATTTCTAACACGGTTTTGCACTTCTCTCATCACTGTTAAGCCGGTTTTGGCCGTTTCTAACCCAATTTTGCTTTTCTCTAAAAATCTTCAAACCAAGTTTGGCTATTTCTAAACCATTTTTTCCCAATTGCAACCCGTTTCAAGCCATAGTTTTCCTTTTCTAACCCGGTTTTGCACATCTCTAATAAATCTGGGCCCAGTTTTAACCTTCTCTAACCCATTTTTAGGCTTCTCTACCCCTTCTTAACCGATCTTTGGCCATTTCTACCCGTTTTGCACCTCTCTAGCCCTTTTTAACCATTTGTGTCCATTTCTAACCCAGTTTTGCACCTCCCTAACCCTTTTTAACCAATTGTGTCCATCTCTAACCCAGTTTTGCACCTCTCTATCCCTCATAAAGCCATTTTTTCCTCTTTCTAAACCATTTTTGCCCACTTTCAACGCGTTTTAGCCATTTTTTTCCTTCTCTAAACGATTTTGTCACTTTATAACCAATTTTCAGCCTTTTTTTTCCTTTTCTAAACTGCTTTTGCCCATTTCTCACCCATGTTGAGCTATTTTTGACCATTGCTAACCTATTTTTACTCACTTCTAACTCATTTGAAGTCATTTTTAGCTATTTCTAGCCTTGTCTAACAAAGTTCTTTTCCAGTTTTAAGCCATTTTTGGCCATTTCTAACACGGTTTTGCACTTCTCTCATCACTGTTAAGCCGGTTTGGCCGTTTCTAACCCAATTTTGCTTTTCTCTAAAAATCTTCAAACCAAGTTTGGCTATTTCTAAACCATTTTTTCCCAATTGCAACCCGTTTCAAGCCATAGTTTTCATTTTCTAACCGGTTTTGCACATCTCTAATAAATCTGGGCCCAGTTTTAACCTTCTCTAACCCATTTTTAGGCTTCTCTACCCCTTCTTAACCGATCTTTAGACATTTCTACCCGTTTTGCACCTCTCTAACCCTTTTTAACCATTTGTGTCCATTTCTAACGCAGTTTTGCACCTCCCTAACCCTTTTTAACCAATTGTGTCCATCTCTAACCCAGTTTTGCACCTCTCTATCCCTCATAAAGCCATTTTTTCCTCTTTCTAAACCATTTTTGCCCACTTTCAACGCGTTTTAGCCATTTTTTTCCTTCTCTAAACGATTTTGTCACTTTATAACCAATTTTCAGCTTTTTTTTTCCTTTTCTAAACTGCTTTTGCCCATTTCTCACCCATGTTGAGCTATTTTTGACCATTGCTAACCTATTTTTACTCACTTCTAACTCATTTGAAGTCATTTTTAGCTATTTCTAGCCTTGTCTAACAAAGTTCTTTTCCAGTTTTAAGCCATTTTTGGCCATTTCTAACACGGTTTTGCACTTCTCTCATCATTGTTAAGCCGGTTTTGGTCGTTTCTAACCCAATTTTGCTCTTCTCTAAAAATCTTCAAACCAAGTTTGGCTATTTCTAATCCATTTTTCCCAATTGCAACCCGTTTCAAGCCATAGTTTTCCTTTTCTAACCTGGTTTTGCACATCTCTAATAAATCTGGGCCCAGTTTTAACCTTCTCTAACCCATTTTTAGGCTTCTCTACCCCTTCTTAACCGATCTTTGGCCATTTCTACCCGTTTTGCACCTCTCTAACCCTTTTAAACCATTTGTGTCCATTTCTAACCCAGTTTTGCACCTCCCTAACCCTTTTTAACCAATTGTGTCCATCTCTAACCCAGTTTTGCACCTCTCTATCCCTCATAAAGCCATTTTTTCCTCTTTCTAAACCATTTTTGCCCACTTTCAACGCGTTTTAGCCATTTTTTTCCTTCTCTAAACGATTTTGTCACTTTATAACCAATTTTCAGCCTTTTTTTTCCTTTTCTAAACTGCTTTTGCCCATTTCTCACCCATGTTGAGCTATTTTTGACCATTGCTAACCTATTTTTACTCACTTCTCACTCATTTGAAGTCATTTTTAGCTATTTCTAGCCTTGTCTAACAAAGTACTTTTCCAGTTTTAAGCCATTTCTGGCCATTTCTACCCGTTTTGCACCTCTCTAACCCTTTTAAACCATTTGTGTCCATTTCTAACCCAGTTTTGCACCTCCCTAACCCTTTTTAACCAATTGTGTCCATCTCTAACCCAGTTTTGCACCTCTCTATCCCTCATAAAGCCATTTTTTCCTCTTTCTAAACCATTTTTGCCCACTTTCAACGCGTTTTAGCCATTTTTTTCCTTCTCTAAACGATTTTGTCACTTTATAACCAATTTTCAGCCTATTTTTCCTTTTCTAAACTGCTTTTGCCCATTTCTCACCCATGTTGAGCTATTTTTGACCATTGCTAACCTATTTTTACTCACTTCTAACTCATTTGAAGTCATTTTTAGCTATTTCTAGCCTTGTCTAACAAAGTACTTTTCCAGTTTTAAGCCATTTCTGGCCATTTCTACCCGTTTTGCACCTCTCTAACCCTTTTAAACCATTTGTGTCCATTTCTAACGCAGTTTTGCACCTCCCTAACCCTTTTTAACCAATTGTGTCCATCTCTAACCCAGTTTTGCACCTCTCTATCCCTCATAAAGCCATTTTTTCCTCTTTCTAAACCATTTTTGCCCACTTTCAACGCGTTTTAGCCATTTTTTTCCTTCTCTAAACGATTTTGTCACTTTATAACCAATTTTCAGCCTTTTTTTTCCTTTTCTAAACTGCTTTTGCCCGTTTCTCACCCATGTTGAGCTATTTTTGACCATTGCTAACCTATTTTTACTCACTTCTAACTCATTTGAAGTCATTTTTAGCTATTTCTAGCCTTGTCTAACAAAGTTCTTTTCCAGTTTTAAGCCATTTTTGGCCATTTCTAACACGGTTTTGCACTTCTCTCATCATTGTTAAGCCGGTTTTGGTCGTTTCTAACCCAATTTTGCTCTTCTCTAAAAATCTTCAAACCAAGTTTGGCTATTTCTAAACCATTTTTTCCCAATTGCAACCCGTTTCAAGCCATAGTTTTCCTTTTCTAACCTGGTTTTGCACATCTCTAATAAATCTGGGCCCAGTTTTAACCTTCTCTAACCCATTTTTAGGCTTCTCTACCCCTTCTTAACCGATCTTTGGCCATTTCTACCCGTTTTGCACCTCTCTAACCCTTTTTAACCATTTGTGTCCATTTCTAACCCAGTTTTGCACCTCCCTAACCCTTTTTAACCAATTGTGTCCATCTCTAACCCAGTTTTGCACCTCTCTCTCCCTCATAAAGCCATTTTTTCCTCTTTCTAAACCATTTTTGCCCACTTTCAACGCGTTTTAGCCATTTTTTTCCTTCTCTAAACGATTTTGTCACTTTATAACCAATTTTCAGCCTTTTTTTTCCTTTTCTAAACTGCTTTTGCCCATTTCTCACCCATTTTGAGCTATTTTTGACCATTGCTAACCTATTTTTACTCACTTCTAACTCATTTGAAGTCATTTTTAGCTATTTCTAGCCTTGTCTAACAAAGTTCTTTTCCAGTTTTAAGCCATTTTTGGCCATTTCTAACACGGTTTTGCACTTCTCTCATCACAGTTAAGCCGGTTTTGGCCGTTTCTAACCCAATTTTGCTTTTCTCTAAAAATCTTCAAACCAAGTTTGGCTATTTCTAAACCATTTTTTCCCAATTGCAACCCGTTTCAAGCCATAGTTTTCATTTTCTAACCTGGTTTTGCACATCTCTAATAAATCTAGGCCCAGTTTTAACCTTCTCTAACCCATTTTTAGGCTTCTCTACCCCTTCTTAACCGATCTTTGGCCATTTCTACCCGTTTTGCACCTCTCTAACCCTTTTTAACCATTTGTGTCCATTTCTAACCCAGTTTTGCACCTCCCTAACCCTTTTTAACCAATTGTGTCCATCTCTAACCCAGTTTTGCACCTCTCTATCCCTCATAAAGCCATTTTTTCCTCTTTCTAAACCATTTTTGCCCACTTTCAACGCGTTTTAGCCATTTTTTTCCTTCTCTAAACGATTTTGTCACTTTATAACCAATTTTCAGCCTTTTTTTTCCTTTTCTAAACTGCTTTTGCCCATTTCTCACCCATGTTGAGCTATTTTTGACCATTGCTAACCTATTTTTACTCACTTCTAACTCATTTGAAGTCATTTTTAGCTATTTCTAGCCTTGTCTAACAAAGTTCTTTTCCAGTTTTAAGCCATTTTTGGCCATTTCTAACACGGTTTTGCACTTCTCTCATCATTGTTAAGCCGGTTTTGGTCGTTTCTAACCCAATTTTGCTCTTCTCTAAAAATCTTCAAACCAAGTTTGGCTATTTCTAAACCATTTTTTCCCAATTGCAACCCGTTTCAAGCCATAGTTTTCCTTTTCTAACCCGGTTTTGCACATCTCTAATAAATCTAGGCCCAGTTTTAACCTTCTCTAACCCATTTTTAGGCTTCTCTACCCCTTCTTAACCGATCTTTGGCCATTTCTACCCGTTTTGCACCTCTCTAACACTTTTTAACCATTTGTGTCCATTTCTAACCCAGTTTTGCACCTCCCTAACCCTTTTTAACCAATTGTGTCCATCTCTAACCCAGTTTTGCACCTCTCTATCCCTCATAAAGCCATTTTTTCCTCTTTCTAAACCATTTTTGCCCACTTTCAACGCGTTTTAGCCATTTTTTTCCTTCTCTAAACGATTTTGTCACTTTATAACCAATTTTCAGCCTTTTTTTTCCTTTTCTAAACTGCTTTTGCCCATTTCTCACCCATGTTGAGCTATTTTTGACCATTGCTAACCTATTTTTACTCACTTCTAACTCATTTGAAGTCATTTTTAGCTATTTCTAGCCTTGTCTAACAAAGTTCTTTTCCAGTTTTAAGCCATTTTTGGCCATTTCTAACACGGTTTTGCACTTCTCTCATCATTGTTAAGCCGGTTTTGGTCGTTTCTAACCCAATTTTGCTCTTCTCTAAAAATCTTCAAACCAAGTTTGGCTATTTCTAATCCATTTTTTCCCAATTGCAACCCGTTTCAAGCCATAGTTTTCCTTTTCTAACCTGGTTTTGCACATCTCTAATAAATCTGGGCCCAGTTTTAACCTTCTCTAACCCATTTTTAGGCTTCTCTACCCCTTCTTAACCGATCTTTGGCCATTTCTACCCGTTTTGCACCTCTCTAACCCTTTTTAACCATTTGTGTCCATTTCTAACCCAGTTTTGCACCTCCCTAACCCTTTTTAACCAATTGTGTCCATCTCTAACCCAGTTTTGCACCTCTCTATCCCTCATAAAGCCATTTTTTCCTCTTTCTAAACCATTTTTGCCCACTTTCAACGCGTTTTAGCCATTTTTTTCCTTCTCTAAACGATTTTGTCACTTTATAACCAATTTTCAGCCTTTTTTTTCCTTTTCTAAACTGCTTTTGCCCATTTCTCACCCATGTTGAGCTATTTTTGACCATTGCTAACCTATTTTTACTCACTTCTAACTCATTTGAAGTCATTTTTAGCTATTTCTAGCCTTGTCTAACAAAGTTCTTTTCCAGTTTTAAGCCATTTTTGGCCATTTCTAACACGGTTTTGCACTTCTCTCATCATTGTTAAGCCGGTTTTGGTCGTTTCTAACCCAATTTTGCTCTTCTCTAAAAATCTTCAAACCAAGTTTGGCTATTTCTAATCCATTTTTTCCCAATTGCAACCCGTTTCAAGCCATAGTTTTCCTTTTCTAACCTGGTTTTGCACATCTCTAATAAATCTGGGCCCAGTTTTAACCTTCTCTAACCCATTTTTAGGCTTCTCTACCCCTTCTTAACCGATCTTTGGCCATTTCTACCCGTTTTGCACCTCTCTAACCCTTTTTAACCATTTGTGTCCATTTCTAACCCAGTTTTGCACCTCCCTAACCCTTTTTAACCAATTGTGTCCATCTCTAACCCAGTTTTGCACCTCTCTATCCCTCATAAAGCCATTTTTTCCTCTTTCTAAACCATTTTTGCCCACTTTCAACGCGTTTTAGCCATTTTTTTCCTTCTCTAAACGATTTTGTCACTTTATAACCAATTTTCAGCCTTTTTTTTCCTTTTCTAAACTGCTTTTGCCCATTTCTCACCCATGTTGAGCTATTTTTGACCATTGCTAACCTATTTTTACTCACTTCTAACTCATTTGAAGTCATTTTTAGCTATTTCTAGCATTGTCTAACAAAGTTCTTTTCCAGTTTTAAGCCATTTTGGCCATTTCTAACACGGTTTTGCACTTCTCTCATCATTGTTAAGCCGGTTTTGGCCGTTTCTAACCCAATTTTGCTCTTCTCTAAAAATCTTCAAACCAAGTTTGGCTATTTCTAATCCATTTTTCCCAATTGCAACCCGTTTCAAGCCATAGTTTTCCTTTTCTAACCTGGTTTTGCACATCTCTAATAAATCTGGGCCCAGTTTTAACCTTCTCTAACCCATTTTTAGGCTTCTCTACCCCTTCTTAACCGATCTTTGGCCATTTCTACCCGTTTTGCACCTCTCTAACCCTTTTTAACCATTTGTGTCCATTTCTAACCCAGTTTTGCACCTCCCTAACCCTTTTTAACCAATTGTGTCCATCTCTAACCCAGTTTTGCACCTCTCTATCCCTCATAAAGCCATTTTTTCCTCTTTCTAAACCATTTTTGCCCACTTTCAACGCGTTTTAGCCATTTTTTTCCTTCTCTAAACGATTTTGTCACTTTATAACCAATTTTCAGCCTTTTTTTTCCTTTTCTAAACTGCTTTTGCCCATTTCTCACCCATTTTGAGCTATTTTTGACCATTGCTAACCTATTTTTACTCACTTCTAACTCATTTGAAGTCATTTTTAGCTATTTCTAGCCTTGTCTAACAAAGTTCTTTTCCAGTTTTAAGCCATTTTTGGCCATTTCTAACACGGTTTTGCACTTCTCTCATCATTGTTAAGCCGTTTTTGGTCGTTTCTAACCCAATTTTGCTCTTCTCTAAAAATCTTCAAACCAAGTTTGGCTATTTCTAATCCATTTTTTCCCAATTGCAACCCGTTTCAAGCCATAGTTTTCCTTTTCTAACCTGGTTTTGCACATCTCTAATAAATCTGGGCCCAGTTTTAACCTTCTCTAACCCATTTTTAGGCTTCTCTACCCCTTCTTAACCGATCTTTGGCCATTTCTACCCGTTTTGCACCTCTCTAACCCTTTTTAACCATTTGTGTCCATTTCTAACCCAGTTTTGCACCTCCCTAACCCTTTTTAACCAATTGTGTCCATTTCTAACCCAGTTTTGCACCTCTCTATCCCTCATAAAGCCATTTTTTCCTCTTTCTAAACCATTTTTGCCCACTTTCAACGCGTTTTAGCCATTTTTTCCTTCTCTAAACGATTTTGTCACTTTATAACCAATTTTCAGCCTTTTTTTTCCTTTTCTAAACTGCTTTTGCCCATTTCTCACCCATTTTGAGCTATTTTTGACCATTGCTAACCTATTTTTACTCACTTCTAACTCATTTGAAGTCATTTTTAGCTATTTCTAGCCTTGTCTAACAAAGTACTTTTCCAGTTTTAAGCCATTTCTGGCCATTTCTACCCGTTTTGCACCTCTCTAACCCTTTTAAACCATTTGTGTCCATTTCTAACGCAGTTTTGCACCTCCCTAACCCTTTTTAACCAATTGTGTCCATCTCTAACCCAGTTTTGCACCTCTCTATCCCTCATAAAGCCATTTTTTCCTCTTTCTAAACCATTTTTGCCCACTTTCAACGCGTTTTAGCCATTTTTTTCCTTCTCTAAACGATTTTGTCACTTTATAACCAATTTTCAGCCTTTTTTTTCCTTTTCTAAACTGCTTTTGCCCATTTCTCACCCATTTTGAGCTATTTTTGACCATTGCTAACCTATTTTTACTCACTTCTAACTCATTTGAAGTCATTTTTAGCTATTTCTAGCCTTGTCTAACAAAGTTCTTTTCCAGTTTTAAGCCATTTTTGGCCATTTCTAACACGGTTTTGCACTTCTCTCATCATTGTTAAGCCGGTTTTGGTCGTTTCTAACCCAATTTTGCTCTTCTCTAAAAATCTTCAAACCAAGTTTGGCTATTTCTAATCCATTTTTTCCCAATTGCAACCCGTTTCAAGCCATAGTTTTCCTTTTCTAACCTGGTTTTGCACATCTCTAATAAATCTGGGCCCAGTTTTAACCTTCTCTAACCCATTTTTAGGCTTCTCTACCCCTTCTTAACCGATCTTTGGCCATTTCTACCCGTTTTGCACCTCTCTAACCCTTTTTAACCATTTGTGTCCATTTCTAACCCAGTTTTGCACCTCCCTAACCCTTTTTAACCAATTGTGTCCATCTCTAACCCAGTTTTGCACCTCTCTATCCCTCATAAAGCCATTTTTTCCTCTTTCTAAACCATTTTTGCCCACTTTCAACGCGTTTTAGCCATTTTTTTCCTTCTCTAAACGATTTTGTCACTTTATAACCAATTTTCAGCCTTTTTTTTCCTTTTCTAAACTGCTTTTGCCCATTTCTCACCCATGTTGAGCTATTTTTGACCATTGCTAACCTATTTTTACTCACTTCTAACTCATTTGAAGTCATTTTTAGCTATTTCTAGCCTTGTCTAACAAAGTTCTTTTCCAGTTTTAAGCCATTTTTGGCCATTTCTAACACGGTTTTGCACTTCTCTCATCATTGTTAAGCCGGTTTTGGTCGTTTCTAACCCAATTTTGCTCTTCTCTAAAAATCTTCAAACCAAGTTTGGCTATTTCTAAACCATTTTTTCCCAATTGCAACCCGTTTCAAGCCATAGTTTTCCTTTTCTAACCTGGTTTTGCACATCTCTAATAAATCTGGGCCCAGTTTTAACCTTCTCTAACCCATTTTTAGGCTTCTCTACCCCTTCTTAACCGATCTTTGGCCATTTCTACCCGTTTTGCACCTCTCTAACCCTTTTTAACCATTTGTGTCCATTTCTAACCCAGTTTTGCACCTCCCTAACCCTTTTTAACCAATTGTGTCCATCTCTAACCCAGTTTTGCACCTCTCTATCCCTCATAAAGCCATTTTTTCCTCTTTCTAAACCATTTTTGCCCACTTTCAACGCGTTTTAGCCATTTTTTTCCTTCTCTAAACGATTTTGTCACTTTATAACCAATTTTCAGCCTTTTTTTCCTTTTCTAAACTGCTTTTGCCCATTTCTCACCCATTTTGACCTATTTTTGACCATTGCTAACCTATTTTTACTCACTTCTAACTCATTTGAAGTCATTTTTAGCTATTTCTAGCCTTGTCTAACAAAGTTCTTTTCCAGTTTTAAGCCATTTTTGGCCATTTCTAACACGGTTTTGCACTTCTCTCATCATTGTTAAGCCGGTTTTGGTCGTTTCTAACCCAATTTTGCTCTTCTCTAAAAATCTTCAAACCAAGTTTGGCTATTTCTAATCCATTTTTTCCCAATTGCAACCCGTTTCAAGCCATAGTTTTCCTTTTCTAACCTGGTTTTGCACATCTCTAATAAATCTGGGCCCAGTTTTAACCTTCTCTAACCCATTTTTAGGCTTCTCTACCCCTTCTTAACCGATCTTTGGCCATTTCTACCCGTTTTGCACCTCTCTAACCCTTTTTAACCATTTGTGTCCATTTCTAACCCAGTTTTGCACCTCCCTAACCCTTTTTAACCAATTGTGTCCATTCTAACCCAGTTTTGCACCTCTCTATCCCTCATAAAGCCATTTTTTCCTCTTTCTAAACCATTTTTGCCCACTTTCAACGCGTTTTAGCCTTTTTTTCCTTCTCTAAACGATTTTGTCACTTTATAACCAATTTTCAGCCTTTTTTTTCCTTTTCTAAACTGCTTTTGCCCATTTCTCACCCATGTTGAGCTATTTTTGACCATTGCTAACCTATTTTTACTCACTTCTAACTCATTTGAAGTCATTTTTAGCTATTTCTAGCCTTGTCTAACAAAGTACTTTTCCAGTTTTAAGCCATTTCTGGCCATTTCTACCCGTTTTGCACCTCTCTAACCCTTTTAAACCATTTGTGTCCATTTCTAACGCAGTTTTGCACCTCCCTAACCCTTTTTAACCAATTGTGTCCATCTCTAACCCAGTTTTGCACCTCTCTATCCCTCATAAAGCCATTTTTTCCTCTTTCTAAACCATTTTTGCCCACTTTCAACGCGTTTTAGCCATTTTTTTCCTTCTCTAAACGATTTTGTCACTTTATAACCAATTTTCAGCCTTTTTTTTCCTTTTCTAAACTGCTTTTGCCCATTTCTCACCCATGTTGAGCTATTTTTGACCATTGCTAACCTATTTTTACTCACTTCTAACTCATTTGAAGTCATTTTTAGCTATTTCTAGCCTTGTCTAACAAAGTTCTTTTCCAGTTTTAAGCCATTTTTGGCCATTTCTAACACGGTTTTGCACTTCTCTCATCATTGTTAAGCCGGTTTTGGTCGTTTCTAACCCAATTTTGCTCTTCTCTAAAAATCTTCAAACCAAGTTTGGCTATTTCTAATCCATTTTTTCCCAATTGCAACCCGTTTCAAGCCATAGTTTTCCTTTTCTAAACTGGTTTTGCACATCTCTAATAAATCTGGGCCCAGTTTTAACCTTCTCTAACCCATTTTTAGGCTTCTCTACCCCTTCTTAACCGATCTTTGGCCATTTCTACCCGTTTTGCACCTCTCTAACCCTTTTTAACCATTTGTGTCCATTTCTAACCCAGTTTTGCACCTCCCTAACCCTTTTTAACCAATTGTGTCCATCTCTAACCCAGTTTTGCACCTCTCTATCCCTCATAAAGCCATTTTTTCCTCTTTCTAAACCATTTTTGCCCACTTTCAACGCGTTTTAGCCATTTTTTTCCTTCTCTAAACGATTTTGTCACTTTATAACCAATTTTCAGCCTTTTTTTTCCTTTTCTAAACTGCTTTTGCCCATTTCTCACCCATGTTGAGCTATTTTTGACCATTGCTAACCTATTTTTACTCACTTCTAACTCATTTGAAGTCATTTTTAGCTATTTCTAGCCTTGTCTAACAAAGTTCTTTTCCAGTTTTAAGCCATTTTTGGCCATTTCTAACACGGTTTTGCACTTCTCTCATCATTGTTAAGCCGGTTTTGGTCGTTTCTAACCCAATTTTGCTCTTCTCTAAAAATCTTCAAACCAAGTTTGGCTATTTCTAAACCATTTTTTCCCAATTGCAACCCGTTTCAAGCCATAGTTTTCCTTTTCTAACCTGGTTTTGCACATCTCTAATAAATCTGGGCCCAGTTTTAACCTTCTCTAACCCATTTTTAGGCTTCTCTACCCCTTCTTAACCGATCTTTGGCCATTTCTACCCGTTTTGCACCTCTCTAACCCTTTTTAACCATTTGTGTCCATTTCTAACCCAGTTTTGCACCTCCCTAACCCTTTTTAACCAATTGTGTCCATCTCTAACCCAGTTTTGCACCTCTCTATCCCTCATAAAGCCATTTTTTCCTCTTTCTAAACCATTTTTGCCCACTTTCAACGCGTTTTAGCCATTTTTTTCCTTCTCTAAACGATTTTGTCACTTTATAACCAATTTTCAGCCTTTTTTTTCCTTTTCTAAACTGCTTTTGCCCATTTCTCACCCATGTTGAGCTATTTTTGACCATTGCTAACCTATTTTTACTCACTTCTAACTCATTTGAAGTCATTTTTAGCTATTTCTAGCCTTGTCTAACAAAGTTCTTTTCCAGTTTTAAGCCATTTTTGGCCATTTCTAACACGGTTTTGCACTTCTCTCATCATTGTTAAGCCGGTTTTGGTCGTTTCTAACCCAATTTTGCTCTTCTCTAAAAATCTTCAAACCAAGTTTGGCTATTTCTAATCCATTTTTTCCCAATTGCAACCCGTTTCAAGCCATAGTTTTCCTTTTCTAAACTGGTTTTGCACATCTCTAATAAATCTGGGCCCAGTTTTAACCTTCTCTAACCCATTTTTAGGCTTCTCTACCCCTTCTTAACCGATCTTTGGCCGTTTCTACCCGTTTTGCACCTCTCTAACCCTTTTTAACCATTTGTGTCCATTTCTAACCAGTTTTGCACCTCCCTAACCCTTTTTAACCAATTGTGTCCATCTCTAACCCAGTTTTGCACCTCTCTATCCCTCATAAAGCCATTTTTTCCTCTTTCTAAACCATTTTTGCCCACTTTCAACGCGTTTTAGCCATTTTTTTCCTTCTCTAAAAGATTTTGTCACTTTATAACCAATTTTCAGCCTTTTTTTTCCTTTTCTAAACTGCTTTTGCCCATTTCTCACCCATGTTGAGCTATTTTTGACCATTGCTAACCTATTTTTACTCACTTCTAACTCATTTGAAGTCATTTTTAGCTATTTCTAGCCTTGTCTAACAAAGTTCTTTTCCAGTTTTAAGCCATTTTTGGCCATTTCTAACACGGTTTTGCACTTCTCTCATCATTGTTAAGCCGGTTTTGGTCGTTTCTAACCCAATTTTGCTCTTCTCTAAAAATCTTCAAACCAAGTTTGGCTATTTCTAAACCATTTTTTCCCAATTGCAACCCGTTTCAAGCCATAGTTTTCATTTTCTAAACTGGTTTTGCACATCTCTAATAAATCTGGGCCCAGTTTTAACCTTCTCTAACCCATTTTTAGGCTTCTCTACCCCTTCTTAACCGATCTTTGGCCATTTCTACCCGTTTTGCACCTCTCTAACCCTTTTTAACCATTTGTGTCCATTTCTAACCCAGTTTTGCACCTCCCTAACCCTTTTTAACCAATTGTGTCCATCTCTAACCCAGTTTTGCACCTCTCTATCCCTCATAAAGCCATTTTTTCCTCTTTCTAAACCATTTTTGCCCACTTTCAACGCGTTTTAGCCATTTTTTTCCTTCTCTAAACGATTTTGTCACTTTATAACCAATTTTCAGCCTTTTTTTTCCTTTTCTAAACTGCTTTTGCCCATTTCTCACCCATGTTGAGCTATTTTTGACCATTGCTAACCTATTTTTACTCACTTCTAACTCATTTGAAGTCATTTTTAGCTATTTCTAGCCTTGTCTAACAAAGTACTTTTCCAGTTTTAAGCCATTTCTGGCCATTTCTACCCGTTTTGCACCTCTCTAACCCTTTTAAACCATTTGTGTCCATTTCTAACGCAGTTTTGCACCTCCCTAACCCTTTTTAACCAATTGTGTCCATCTCTAACCCAGTTTTGCACCTCTCTATCCCTCATAAAGCCATTTTTTCCTCTTTCTAAACCATTTTTGCCCACTTTCAACGCGTTTTAGCCTTTTTTTCCTTCTCTAAACGATTTTGTCACTTTATAACCAATTTTCAGCCTTTTTTTTCCTTTTCTAAACTGCTTTTGCCCATTTCTCACCCATTTTGAGCTATTTTTGACCATTGCTAACCTATTTTTACTCACTTCTAACTCATTTGAAGTCATTTTTAGCTATTTCTAGCCTTGTCTAACAAAGTTCTTTTCCAGTTTTAAGCCATTTTTGGCCATTTCTAACACGGTTTTGCACTTCTCTCATCATTGTTAAGCCGGTTTTGGCCGTTTCTAACCCAATTTTGCTCTTCTCTAAAAATCTTCAAACCAAGTTTGGCTATTTCTAAACCATTTTTTCCCAATTGCAACCCGTTTCAAGCCATAGTTTTCCTTTTCTAACCTGGTTTTGCACATCTCTAATAAATCTGGGCCCAGTTTTAACCTTCTCTAACCCATTTTTAGGCTTCTCTACCCCTTCTTAACCGATCTTTGGCCATTTCTACCCGTTTTGCACCTCTCTAACCCTTTTTAACCATTTGTGTCCATTTCTAACGCAGTTTTGCACCTCCCTAACCCTTTTTAACCAATTGTGTCCATCTCTAACCCAGTTTTGCACCTCTCTATCCCTCATAAAGCCATTTTTTCCTCTTTCTAAACCATTTTTGCCCACTTTCAACGCGTTTTAGCCATTTTTTTCCTTCTCTAAACGATTTTGTCACTTTATAACCAATTTTCAGCCTTTTTTTTCCTTTTCTAAACTGCTTTTGCCCATTTCTCACCCATGTTGAGCTATTTTTGACCATTGCTAACCTATTTTTACTCACTTCTAACTCATTTGAAGTCATTTTTAGCTATTTCTAGCCTTGTCTAACAAAGTTCTTTTCCAGTTTTAAGCCATTTTTGGCCATTTCTAACACGGTTTTGCACTTCTCTCATCACTGTTAAGCCGGTTTTGGCCGTTTCTAACCCAATTTTGCTCTTCTCTAAAAATCTTCAAACCAAGTTTGGCTATTTCTAAACCATTTTTTCCCAATTGCAACCCGTTTCAAGCCATAGTTTTCCTTTTCTAAACTGGTTTTGCACATCTCTAATAAATCTGGGCCCAGTTTTAACCTTCTCTAACCCATTTTTAGGCTTCTCTACCCCTTCTTAACCGATCTTTGGCCATTTCTACCCGTTTTGCACCTCTCTAACCCTTTTTAACCATTTGTGTCCATTTCTAACCCAGTTTTGCACCTCCCTAACCCTTTTTAACCAATTGTGTCCATCTCTAACCCAGTTTTGCACCTCTCTATCCCTCATAAAGCCATTTTTTCCTCTTTCTAAACCATTTTTGCCCACTTTCAACGCGTTTTAGCCATTTTTTTCCTTCTCTAAACGATTTTGTCACTTTATAACCAATTTTCAGCCTTTTTTTTCCTTTTCTAAACTGCTTTTGCCCATTTCTCACCCATGTTGAGCTATTTTTGACCATTGCTAACCTATTTTTACTCACTTCTAACTCATTTGAAGTCATTTTTAGCTATTTCTAGCCTTGTCTAACAAAGTTCTTTTCCAGTTTTAAGCCATTTTTGGCCATTTCTAACACGGTTTTGCACTTCTCTCATCATTGTTAAGCCGGTTTTGGTCGTTTCTAACCCAATTTTGCTCTTCTCTAAAAATCTTCAAACCAAGTTTGGCTATTTCTAATCCATTTTTTCCCAATTGCAACCCGTTTCAAGCCATAGTTTTCCTTTTCTAACCGGTTTTGCACATCTCTAATAAATCTGGGCCCAGTTTTAACCTTCTCTAACCCATTTTTAGGCTTCTCTACCCCTTCTTAACCGATCTTTGGCCATTTCTACCCGTTTTGCACCTCTCTAACCCTTTTTAACCATTTGTGTCCATTTCTAACCCAGTTTTGCACCTCCCTAACCCTTTTTAACCAATTGTGTCCATCTCTAACCCAGTTTTGCACCTCTCTATCCCTCATAAAGCCATTTTTTCCTCTTTCTAAACCATTTTTGCCCACTTTCAACGCGTTTTAGCCATTTTTTTCCTTCTCTAAACGATTTTGTCACTTTATAACCAATTTTCAGCCTTTTTTTTCCTTTTCTAAACTGCTTTTGCCCATTTCTCACCCATGTTGAGCTATTTTTGACCATTGCTAACCTATTTTTACTCACTTCTAACTCATTTGAAGTCATTTTTAGCTATTTCTAGCCTTGTCTAACAAAGTTCTTTTCCAGTTTTAAGCCATTTTTGGCCATTTCTACCCGTTTTGCACCTCTCTAACCCTTTTTAACCATTTGTGTCCATTTCTAACCCAGTTTTGCACCTCCCTAACCCTTTTTAACCAATTGTGTCCATCTCTAACCCAGTTTTGCACCTCTCTATCCCTCATAAAGCCATTTTTTCCTCTTTCTAAACCATTTTTGCCCACTTTCAACGCGTTTTAGCCATTTTTTCCTTCTCTAAACGATTTTGTCACTTTATAACCAATTTTCAGCCTTTTTTTTCCTTTTCTAAACTGCTTTTGCCCATTTCTCACCCATTTTGAGCTATTTTTGACCATTGCTAACCTATTTTTACTCACTTCTAACTCATTTGAAGTCATTTTTAGCTATTTCTAGCCTTGTCTAACAAAGTTCTTTTCCAGTTTTAAGCCATTTTTGGCCATTTCTAACACGGTTTTGCACTTCTCTCATCATTGTTAAGCCGGTTTTGGTCGTTTCTAACCCAATTTTGCTCTTCTCTAAAAATCTTCAAACCAAGTTTGGCTATTTCTAAACCATTTTTTCCCAATTGCAACCCGTTTCAAGCCATAGTTTTCCTTTTCTAACCTGGTTTTGCACATCTCTAATAAATCTGGGCCCAGTTTTAACCTTCTCTAACCCATTTTTAGGCTTCTCTACCCCTTCTTAACCGATCTTTGGCCATTTCTACCCGTTTTGCACCTCTCTAACCCTTTTTAACCATTTGTGTCCATTTCTAACCCAGTTTTGCACCTCCCTAACCCTTTTTAACCAATTGTGTCCATCTCTAACCCAGTTTTGCACCTCTCTATCCCTCATAAAGCCATTTTTTCCTCTTTCTAAACCATTTTTGCCCACTTTCAACGCGTTTTAGCCATTTTTTTCCTTCTCTAAACGATTTTGTCACTTTATAACCAATTTTCAGCCTTTTTTTTCCTTTTCTAAACTGCTTTTGCCCATTTCTCACCCATGTTGAGCTATTTTTGACCATTGCTAACCTATTTTTACTCACTTCTAACTCATTTGAAGTCATTTTTAGCTATTTCTAGCCTTGTCTAACAAAGTTCTTTTCCAGTTTTAAGCCATTTTTGGCCATTTCTAACACGGTTTTGCACTTCTCTCATCATTGTTAAGCCGGTTTTGGTCGTTTCTAACCCAATTTTGCTCTTCTCTAAAAATCTTCAAACCAAGTTTGGCTATTTCTAATCCATTTTTTCCCAATTGCAACCCGTTTCAAGCCATAGTTTTCATTTTCTAAACTGGTTTTGCACATCTCTAATAAATCTGGGCCCAGTTTTAACCTTCTCTAACCCATTTTTAGGCTTCTCTACCCCTTCTTAACCGATCTTTGGCCATTTCTACCCGTTTTGCACCTCTCTAACCCTTTTTAACCATTTGTGTCCATTTCTACCCAGTTTTGCACCTCCCTAACCCTTTTTAACCAATTGTGTCCATCTCTAACCCAGTTGTGCACCTCTCTATCCCTCATAAAGCCATTTTTTCCTCTTTCTAAACCATTTTTGCCCACTTTCAACGCGTTTTAGCCATTTTTTTCCTTCTCTAAACGATTTTGTCACTTTATAACCAATTTTCAGCCTTTTTTTTCCTTTTCTAAACTGCTTTTGCCCATTTCTCACCCATGTTGAGCTATTTTTGACCATTGCTAACCTATTTTTACTCACTTCTAACTCATTTGAAGTCATTTTTAGCTATTTCTAGCCTTGTCTAACAAAGTACTTTTCCAGTTTTAAGCCATTTCTGGCCATTTCTACCCGTTTTGCACCTCTCTAACCCTTTTAAACCATTTGTGTCCATTTCTAACCCAGTTTTGCACCTCCCTAACCCTTTTTAACCAATTGTGTCCATCTCTAACCCAGTTTTGCACCTCTCTATCCCTCATAAAGCCATTTTTTCCTCTTTCTAAACCATTTTTGCCCACTTTCAACGCGTTTTAGCCATTTTTTCCTTCTCTAAACGATTTTGTCACTTTATAACCAATTTTCAGCCTTTTTTTTCCTTTTCTAAACTGCTTTTGCCCATTTCTCACCCATTTTGAGCTATTTTTGACCATTGCTAACCTATTTTTACTCACTTCTAACTCATTTGAAGTCATTTTTAGCTATTTCTAGCCTTGTCTAACAAAGTTCTTTTCCAGTTTTAAGCCATTTTTGGCCATTTCTAACACGGTTTTGCACTTCTCTCATCATTGTTAAGCTGGTTTTGGCCGTTTCTAACCCAATTTTGCTCTTCTCTAAAAATCTTCAAACCAAGTTTGGCTATTTCTAAACCATTTTTTCCCAATTGCAACCAGTTTCAAGCCATAGTTTTCCTTTTCTAACCTGGTTTTGCACATCTCTAATAAATCTGGGCCCAGTTTTAACCTTCTCTAACCCATTTTTAGGCTTCTCTACCCCTTCTTAACCGATCTTTGGCCATTTCTACCCGTTTTGCACCTCTCTAACCCTTTTTAACCATTTGTGTCCATTTCTAACCCAGTTTTGCACCTCCCTAACCCTTTTTAACCAATTGTGTCCATCTCTAACCCAGTTTTGCACCTCTCTATCCCTCATAAAGCCATTTTTTCCTCTTTCTAAACCATTTTTGCCCACTTTCAACGCGTTTTAGCCATTTTTTTCCTTCTCTAAACGATTTTGTCACTTTATAACCAATTTTCAGCCTTTTTTTTCCTTTTCTAAACTGCTTTTGCCCATTTCTCACCCATTTTGAGCTATTTTTGACCATTGCTAACCTATTTTTACTCACTTCTAACTCATTTGAAGTCATTTTTAGCTATTTCTAGCCTTGTCTAACAAAGTTCTTTTCCAGTTTTAAGCCATTTTTGGCCATTTCTAACACGGTTTTGCACTTCTCTCATCACTGTTAAGCCGGTTTTGGTCGTTTCTAACCCAATTTTGCTCTTCTCTAAAAATCTTCAAACCAAGTTTGGCTATTTCTAATCCATTTTTTCCCAATTGCAACCCGTTTCAAGCCATAGTTTTCCTTTTCTAACCTGGTTTTGCACATCTCTAATAAATCTGGGCCCAGTTTTAACCTTCTCTAACCCATTTTTAGGCTTCTCTACCCCTTCTTAACCGATCTTTGGCCATTTCTACCCGTTTTGCACCTCTCTAACCCTTTTTAACCATTTGTGTCCATTTCTAACCCAGTTTTGCACCTCCCTAACCCTTTTTAACCAATTGTGTCCATCTCTAACCCAGTTTTGCACCTCTCTATCCCTCATAAAGCCATTTTTTCCTCTTTCTAAACCATTTTTGCCCACTTTCAACGCGTTTTAGCCATTTTTTTCCTTCTCTAAACGATTTTGTCACTTTATAACCAATTTTCAGCCTTTTTTTTCCTTTTCTAAACTGCTTTTGCCCATTTCTCACCCATGTTGAGCTATTTTTGACCATTGCTAACCTATTTTTACTCACTTCTAACTCATTTGAAGTCATTTTTAGCTATTTCTAGCCTTGTCTAACAAAGTACTTTTCCAGTTTTAAGCCATTTCTGGCCATTTCTACCCGTTTTGCACCTCTCTAACCCTTTTTAACCATTTGTGTCCATTTCTAACCCAGTTTTGCACCTCCCTAACCCTTTTTAACCAATTGTGTCCATCTCTAACCCAGTTTTGCACCTCTCTATCCCTCATAAAGCCATTTTTTCCTCTTTCTAAACCATTTTTGCCCACTTTCAACGCGTTTTAGCCATTTTTTCCCTTCTCTAAACGATTTTGTCACTTTATAACCAATTTTCAGCCTTTTTTTTCCTTTTCTAAACTGCTTTTGCCCATTTCTCACCCATGTTGAGCTATTTTTGACCATTGCTAACCTATTTTTACTCACTTCTAACTCATTTGAAGTCATTTTTATCTATTTCTAGCCTTGTCTAACAAAGTTCTTTTCCAGTTTTAAGCCATTTTTGGCCATTTCTAACACGGTTTTGCACTTCTCTCATCATTGTTAAGCCGTTTTTGGTCGTTTCTAACCCAATTTTGCTCTTCTCTAAAAATCTTCAAACCAAGTTTGGCTATTTCTAATCCATTTTTCCCAATTGCAACCCGTTTCAAGCCATAGTTTTCCTTTTCTAACCTGGTTTTGCACATCTCTAATAAATCTGGGCCCAGTTTTAACCTTCTCTAACCCATTTTTAGGCTTCTCTACCCCTTCTTAACCGATCTTTGGCCATTTCTACCCGTTTTGCACCTCTCTAACCCTTTTTAACCATTTGTGTCCATTTCTAACCCAGTTTTGCACCTCCCTAACCCTTTTTAACCAATTGTGTCCATCTCTAACCCAGTTTTGCACCTCTCTATCCCTCATAAAGCCATTTTTTCCTCTTTCTAAACCATTTTTGCCCACTTTCAACGCGTTTTAGCCATTTTTTTCCTTCTCTAAACGATTTTGTCACTTTATAACCAATTTTCAGCCTTTTTTTTCCTTTTCTAAACTGCTTTTGCCCATTTCTCACCCATGTTGAGCTATTTTTGACCATTGCTAACCTATTTTTACTCACTTCTAACTCATTTGAAGTCATTTTTAGCTATTTCTAGCCTTGTCTAACAAAGTTCTTTTCCAGTTTTAAGCCATTTTTGGCCATTTCTAACACGGTTTTGCACTTCTCTCATCATTGTTAAGCCGGTTTTGGTCGTTTCTAACCCAATTTTGCTCTTCTCTAAAAATCTTCAAACCAAGTTTGGCTATTTCTAATCCATTTTATCCCAATTGCAACCCGTTTCAAGCCATAGTTTTCCTTTTCTAAACTGGTTTTGCACATCTCTAATAAATCTGGGCCCAGTTTTAACCTTCTCTAACCCATTTTTAGGCTTCTCTACCCCTTCTTAACCGATCTTTGGCCATTTCTACCCGTTTTGCACCTCTCTAACCCTTTTTAACCATTTGTGTCCATTTCTAACCCAGTTTTGCACCTCCCTAACCCTTTTTAACCAATTGTGTCCATCTCTAACCCAGTTTTGCACCTCTCTATCCCTCATAAAGCCATTTTTTCCTCTTTCTAAACCATTTTTGCCCACTTTCAACGCGTTTTAGCCATTTTTTCCCTCTCTAAACGATTTTGTCACTTTATAACCAATTTTCAGCCTTTTTTTTCCTTTTCTAAACTGCTTTTGCCCATTTCTCACCCATGTTGAGCTATTTTTGACCATTGCTAACCTATTTTTACTCACTTCTAACTCATTTGAAGTCATTTTTAGCTATTTCTAGCCTTGTCTAACAAAGTTCTTTTCCAGTTTTAAGCCATTTTTGGCCATTTCTAACACGGTTTTGCACTTCTCTCATCATTGTTAAGCCGGTTTTGGTCGTTTCTAACCCAATTTTGCTCTTCTCTAAAAATCTTCAAACCAAGTTTGGCTATTTCTAATCCATTTTATCCCAATTGCAACCCGTTTCAAGCCATAGTTTTCCTTTTCTAAACTGGTTTTGCACATCTCTAATAAATCTGGGCCCAGTTTTAACCTTCTCTAACCCATTTTTAGGCTTCTCTACCCCTTCTTAACCGATCTTTGGCCATTTCTACCCGTTTTGCACCTCTCTAACCCTTTTTAACCATTTGTGTCCATTTCTAACCCAGTTTTGCACCTCCCTAACCCTTTTTAACCAATTGTGTCCATCTCTAACCCAGTTTTGCACCTCTCTATCCCTCATAAAGCCATTTTTTCCTCTTTCTAAACCATTTTTGCCCACTTTCAACGCGTTTTAGCCATTTTTTTCCTTCTCTAAACGATTTTGTCACTTTATAACCAATTTTCAGCCTTTTTTTTCCTTTTCTAAACTGCTTTTGCCCATTTCTCACCCATGTTGAGCTATTTTTGACCATTGCTAACCTATTTTTACTCACTTCTAACTCATTTGAAGTCATTTTTAGCTATTTCTAGCCTTGTCTAACAAAGTACTTTTCCAGTTTTAAGCCATTTCTGGCCATTTCTACCCGTTTTGCACCTCTCTAACCCTTTTTAACCATTTGTGTCCATTTCTAACCCAGTTTTGCACCTCCCTAACCCTTTTTAACCAATTGTGTCCATCTCTAACCCAGTTTTGCACCTCTCTATCCCTCATAAAGCCATTTTTTCCTCTTTCTAAACCATTTTTGCCCACTTTCAACGCGTTTTAGCCTTTTTTTCCTTCTCTAAACGATTTTGTCACTTTATAACCAATTTTCAGCCTTTTTTTTCCTTTTCTAAACTGCTTTTGCCCATTTCTCACCCATGTTGAGCTATTTTTGACCATTGCTAACCTATTTTTACTCACTTCTAACTCATTTGAAGTCATTTTTAGCTATTTCTAGCCTTGTCTAACAAAGTTCTTTTCCAGTTTTAAGCCATTTTTGGCCATTTCTAACACGGTTTTGCACTTCTCTCATCATTGTTAAGCCGGTTTTG
The DNA here is from genome assembly GCF_012275295.1 of Melopsittacus undulatus. Taxonomy (NCBI): domain Eukaryota; kingdom Metazoa; phylum Chordata; class Aves; order Psittaciformes; family Psittaculidae; genus Melopsittacus; species Melopsittacus undulatus. The sequence goes on along the minus strand of NW_022994160.1, from coordinate 48,514 downwards.
GCCGTTTCTAACCCAATTTTGCTCTTCTCTAAAAATCTTCAAACCAAGTTTGGCTATTTCTAAACCATTTTTTCCCAATTGCAACCCGTTTCAAGCCATAGTTTTCCTTTTCTAACCTGGTTTTGCACATCTCTAATAAATCTGGGCCCAGTTTTAACCTTCTCTAACCCATTTTTAGGCTTCTCTACCCCTTCTTAACCGATCTTTGGCCATTTCTACCCGTTTTGCACCTCTCTAACCCTTTTTAACCATTTGTGTCCATTTCTAACCCAGTTTTGCACCTCCCTAACCCTTTTTAACCAATTGTGTCCATCTCTAACCCAGTTTTGCACCTCTCTATCCCTCATAAAGCCATTTTTTCCTCTTTCTAAACCATTTTTGCCCACTTTCAACGCGTTTTAGCCATTTTTTTCCTTCTCTAAACGATTTTGTCACTTTATAACCAATTTTCAGCCTTTTTTTCCTTTTCTAAACTGCTTTTGCCCATTTCTCACCCATGTTGAGCTATTTTTGACCATTGCTAACCTATTTTTACTCACTTCTAACTCATTTGAAGTCATTTTTAGCTATTTCTAGCCTTGTCTAACAAAGTTCTTTTCCAGTTTTAAGCCATTTTTGGCCATTTCTAACACGGTTTTGCACTTCTCTCATCATTGTTAAGCCGGTTTTGGCCGTTTCTAACCCAATTTTGCTCTTCTCTAAAAATCTTCAAACCAAGTTTGGCTATTTCTAAACCATTTTTTCCCAATTGCAACCCGTTTCAAGCCATAGTTTTCCTTTTCTAAACTGGTTTTGCACATCTCTAATAAATCTGGGCCCAGTTTTAACCTTCTCTAACCCATTTTTAGGCTTCTCTACCCCTTCTTAACCGATCTTTGGCCATTTCTACCCGTTTTGCACCTCTCTAACCCTTTTTAACCATTTGTGTCCATTTCTAACCCAGTTTTGCACCTCCCTAACCCTTTTTAACCAATTGTGTCCATCTCTAACCCAGTTTTGCACCTCTCTCTCCCTCATAAAGCCATTTTTTCCTCTTTCTAAACCATTTTTGCCCACTTTCAACGCGTTTTAGCCATTTTTTTCCTTCTCTAAACGATTTTGTCACTTTATAACCAATTTTCAGCCTTTTTTTTCCTTTTCTAAACTGCTTTTGCCCATTTCTCACCCATGTTGAGCTATTTTTGACCATTGCTAACCTATTTTTACTCACTTCTAACTCATTTGAAGTCATTTTTAGCTATTTCTAGCCTTGTCTAACAAAGTTCTTTTCCAGTTTTAAGCCATTTTTGGCCATTTCTAACACGGTTTTGCACTTCTCTCATCATTGTTAAGCCGGTTTTGGCCGTTTCTAACCCAATTTTGCTCTTCTCTAAAAATCTTCAAACCAAGTTTGGCTATTTCTAATCCATTTTTTCCCAATTGCAACCCGTTTCAAGCCATAGTTTTCCTTTTCTAAACTGGTTTTGCACATCTCTAATAAATCTGGGCCCAGTTTTAACCTTCTCTAACCCATTTTTAGGCTTCTCTACCCCTTCTTAACCGATCTTTGGCCGTTTCTACCCGTTTTGCACCTCTCTAACCCTTTTTAACCATTTGTGTCCATTTCTAACCCAGTTTTGCACCTCCCTAACCCTTTTTAACCAATTGTGTCCATCTCTAACCCAGTTTTGCACCTCTCTATCCCTCATAAAGCCATTTTTTCCTCTTTCTAAACCATTTTTGCCCACTTTCAACGCGTTTTAGCCATTTTTTTCCTTCTCTAAACGATTTTGTCACTTTATAACCAATTTTCAGCCTTTTTTTTCCTTTTCTAAACTGCTTTTGCCCATTTCTCACCCATGTTGAGCTATTTTTGACCATTGCTAACCTATTTTTACTCACTTCTAACTCATTTGAAGTCATTTTTAGCTATTTCTAGCCTTGTCTAACAAAGTTCTTTTCCAGTTTTAAGCCATTTTTGGCCATTTCTAACACGGTTTTGCACTTCTCTCATCATTGTTAAGCCGGTTTTGGTCGTTTCTAACCCAATTTTGCTCTTCTCTAAAAATCTTCAAACCAAGTTTGGCTATTTCTAATCCATTTTTTCCCAATTGCAACCCGTTTCAAGCCATAGTTTTCCTTTTCTAAACTGGTTTTGCACATCTCTAATAAATCTGGGCCCAGTTTTAACCTTCTCTAACCCATTTTTAGGCTTCTCTACCCTTCTTAACCGATCTTTGGCCATTTCTACCCGTTTTGCACCTCTCTAACCCTTTTTAACCATTTGTGTCCATTTCTAACGCAGTTTTGCACCTCCCTAACCCTTTTTAACCAATTGTGTCCATTTCTAACCCAGTTTTGCACCTCTCTATCCCTCATAAAGCCATTTTTTCCTCTTTCTAAACCATTTTTGCCCACTTTCAACGCGTTTTAGCCATTTTTTTCCTTCTCTAAACGATTTTGTCACTTTATAACCAATTTTCAGCCTTTTTTTTCCTTTTCTAAACTGCTTTTGCCCATTTCTCACCCATTTTGAGCTATTTTTGACCATTGCTAACCTATTTTTACTCACTTCTAACTCATTTGAAGTCATTTTTAGCTATTTCTAGCCTTGTCTAACAAAGTACTTTTCCAGTTTTAAGCCATTTCTGGCCATTTCTACCCGTTTTGCACCTCTCTAACCCTTTTAAACCATTTGTGTCCATTTCTAACCCAGTTTTGCACCTCCCTAACCCTTTTTAACCAATTGTGTCCATCTCTAACCCAGTTTTGCACCTCTCTATCCCTCATAAAGCCATTTTTTCCTCTTTCTAAACCATTTTTGCCCACTTTCAACGCGTTTTAGCCATTTTTTTCCTTCTCTAAACGATTTTGTCACTTTATAACCAATTTTCAGCCTTTTTTTTCCTTTTCTAAACTGCTTTTGCCCATTTCTCACCCATGTTGAGCTATTTTTGACCATTGCTAACCTATTTTTACTCACTTCTAACTCATTTGAAGTCATTTTTAGCTATTTCTAGCCTTGTCTAACAAAGTTCTTTTCCAGTTTTAAGCCATTTTTGGCCATTTCTAACACGGTTTTGCACTTCTCTCATCATTGTTAAGCCGGTTTTGGCCGTTTCTAACCCAATTTTGCTCTTCTCTAAAAATCTTCAAACCAAGTTTGGCTATTTCTAAACCATTTTTTCCCAATTGCAACCCGTTTCAAGCCATAGTTTTCCTTTTCTAAACTGGTTTTGCACATCTCTAATAAATCTGGGCCCAGTTTTAACCTTCTCTAACCCATTTTTAGGCTTCTCTACCCCTTCTTAACCGATCTTTGGCCATTTCTACCCGTTTAGCACCTCTCTAACCCTTTTTAACCATTTGTGTCCATTTCTAACCCAGTTTTGCACCTCCCTAACCCTTTTTAACCAATTGTGTCCATCTCTAACCCAGTTTTGCACCTCTCTATCCCTCATAAAGCCATTTTTTCCTCTTTCTAAACCATTTTTGCCCACTTTCAACGCGTTTTAGCCATTTTTTTCCTTCTCTAAACGATTTTGTCACTTTATAACCAATTTTCAGCCTTTTTTTTCGTTTTCTAAACTGCTTTTGCCCATTTCTCACCCATGTTGAGCTATTTTTGACCATTGCTAACCTATTTTTACTCACTTCTAACTCATTTGAAGTCATTTTTAGCTATTTCTAGCCTTGTCTAACAAAGTTCTTTTCCAGTTTTAAGCCATTTTTGGCCATTTCTAACACGGTTTTGCACTTCTCTCATCATTGTTAAGCCGGTTTTGGTCGTTTCTAACCCAATTTTGCTCTTCTCTAAAAATCTTCAAACCAAGTTTGGCTATTTCTAAACCATTTTTTCCCAATTGCAACCCGTTTCAAGCCATAGTTTTCCTTTTCTAAACTGGTTTTGCACATCTCTAATAAATCTGGGCCCAGTTTTAACCTTCTCTAACCCATTTATAGGCTTCTCTACCCCTTCTTAACCGATCTTTGGCCATTTCTACCCGTTTTGCACCTCTCTAACCCTTTTTAACCATTTGTGTCCATTTCTAACCCAGTTTTGCACCTCCCTAACCCTTTTTAACCAATTGTGTCCATCTCTAACCCAGTTTTGCACCTCTCTATCCCTCATAAAGCCATTTTTTCCTCTTTCTAAACCATTTTTGCCCACTTTCAACGCGTTTTAGCCATTTTTTTCCTTCTCTAAACGATTTTGTCACTTTATAACCAATTTTCAGCCTTTTTTTTCCTTTTCTAAACTGCTTTTGCCCATTTCTCACCCATGTTGAGCTATTTTTGACCATTGCTAACCTATTTTTACTCACTTCTAACTCATTTGAAGTCATTTTTAGCTATTTCTAGCCTTGTCTAACAAAGTACTTTTCCAGTTTTAAGCCATTTGTGTCCATTTCTAACCCAGTTTTGCACCTCCCTAACCCTTTTTAACCAATTGTGTCCATCTCTAACCCAGTTTTGCACCTCTCTATCCCTCATAAAGCCATTTTTTCCTCTTTCTAAACCATTTTTGCCCACTTTCAACGCGTTTTAGCCTTTTTTTCCTTCTCTAAAAGATTTTGTCACTTTATAACCAATTTTCAGCCTTTTTTTTCCTTTTCTAAACTGCTTTTGCCCATTTCTCACCCATTTTGAGCTATTTTTGACCATTGCTAACCTATTTTTACTCACTTCTAACTCATTTGAAGTCATTTTTAGCTATTTCTAGCCTTGTCTAACAAAGTTCTTTTCCAGTTTTAAGCCATTTTTGGCCATTTCTAACACGGTTTTGCACTTCTCTCATCATTGTTAAGCCGGTTTTGGCCGTTTCTAACCCAATTTTGCTCTTCTCTAAAAATCTTCAAACCAAGTTTGGCTATTTCTAAACCATTTTTTCCCAATAGCAACCCGTTTCAAGCCATAGTTTTCCATTCTAACCTGGTTTTGCACATCTCTAATAAATCCGGGCCCAGTTTTAACCTTCTCTAACCCATTTTTAGGCTTCTCTACCCCTTCTTAACCGATCTTTGGCCATTTCTACCCGTTTTGCACCTCTCTAACCCTTTTTAACCATTTGTGTCCATTTCTAACCCAGTTTTGCACCTCCCTAACCCTTTTTAACCAATTGTGTCCATCTCTAACCAGTTTTGCACCTCTCTATCCCTCATAAAGCCATTTTTTCCTCTTCCTAAACCATTTTTGCCCACTTTCAACGCGTTTTAGCCATTTTTTCCTTCTCTAAACGATTTTGTCACTTTATAACCAATTTTCAGCCTTTTTTTTCCTTTTCTAAACTGCTTTTGCCCATTTCTCACCCATTTTGAGCTATTTTTGACCATTGCTAACCTATTTTTACTCACTTCTAACTCATTTGAAGTCATTTTTAGCTATTTCTAGCCTTGTCTAACAAAGTTCTTTTCCAGTTTTAAGCCATTTTTGGCCATTTCTAACACGGTTTTGCACTTCTCTCATCATTGTTAAGCCGGTTTTGCCGTTTCTAACCCAATTTTGCTCTTCTCTAAAAATCTTCAAACCAAGTTTGGCTATTTCTAAACCATTTTTTCCCAATTGCAACCCGTTTCAAGCCATAGTTTTCCTTTTCTAAACTGGTTTTGCACATCTCTAATAAATCTGGGCCCAGTTTTAACCTTCTCTAACCTTTTTAGGCTTCTCTACCCCTTCTTAACCGATCTTTGGCCATTTCTACCCGTTTTGCACCTCTCTAACCCTTTTTAACCATTTGTGTCCATTTCTAACCCAGTTTTGCACCTCCCTAACCCTTTTTAACCAATTGTGTCCATCTCTAACCCAGTTTTGCACCTCTCTATCCCTCATAAAGCCATTTTTTCCTCTTTCTAAACCATTTTTGCCCACTTTCAACGCGTTTTAGCCATTTTTTTCCTTCTCTAAACGATTTTGTCACTTTATAACCAATTTTCAGCCTTTTTTTTCCTTTTCTAAACTGCTTTTGCCCATTTCTCACCCATTTTGAGCTATTTTTGACCATTGCTAACCTATTTTTACTCACTTCTAACTCATTTGAAGTCATTTTTAGCTATTTCTAGCCTTGTCTAACAAAGTTCTTTTCCAGTTTTAAGCCATTTTTGGCCATTTCTAACACGGTTTTGCACTTCTCTCATCATTGTTAAGCCGGTTTTGGCCGTTTCTAACCCAATTTTGCTCTTCTCTAAAAATCTTCAAACCAAGTTTGGCTATTTCTAATCCATTTTTTCCCAATTGCAACCCGTTTCAAGCCATAGTTTTCCTTTTCTAACCTGGTTTTGCACATCTCTAATAAATCTGGGCCCAGTTTTAACCTTCTCTAACCCATTTTTAGGCTTCTCTACCCCTTCTTAACCGATCTTTGGCCATTTCTACCCGTTTTGCACCTCTCTAACCCTTTTTAACCATTTGTGTCCATTTCTAACCCAGTTTTGCACCTCCCTAACCCTTTTTAACCAATTGTGTCCATCTCTAACCCAGTTTTGCACCTCTCTATCCCTCATAAAGCCATTTTTTCCTCTTTCTAAACCATTTTTGCCCACTTTCAACGCGTTTTAGCCATTTTTTTCCTTCTCTAAACGATTTTGTCACTTTATAACCAATTTTCAGCCTTTTTTTTCCTTTTCTAAACTGCTTTTGCCCATTTCTCACCCATTTTGAGCTATTTTTGACCATTGCTAACCTATTTTTACTCACTTCTAACTCATTTGAAGTCATTTTTAGCTATTTCTAGCCTTGTCTAACAAAGTTCTTTTCCAGTTTTAAGCCATTTTTGGCCATTTCTAACACGGTTTTGCACTTCTCTCATCATTGTTAAGCCGTTTTTGGTCGTTTCTAACCCAATTTTGCTCTTCTCTAAAAATCTTCAAACCAAGTTTGGCTATTTCTAATCCATTTTTTCCCAATTGCAACCCGTTTCAAGCCATACTTTTCCTTTTCTAACCTGGTTTTGCACATCTCTAATAAATCTGGGCCCAGTTTTAACCTTCTCTAACCCATTTTTAGGCTTCTCTACCCCTTCTTAACCGATCTTTGGCCATTTCTACCCGTTTTGCACCTCTCTAACCCTTTTTAACCATTTGTGTCCATTTCTAACCCAGTTTTGCACCTCCCTAACCCTTTTTAACCAATTGTGTCCATCTCTAACCCAGTTTTGCACCTCTCTATCCCTCATAAAGCCATTTTTTCCTCTTTCTAAACCATTTTTGCCCACTTTCAACGCGTTTTAGCCATTTTTTTCCTTCTCTAAACGATTTTGTCACTTTATAACCAATTTTCAGCCTTTTTTTTCCTTTTCTAAACTGCTTTTGCCCATTTCTCACCCATGTTGAGCTATTTTTGACCATTGCTAACCTATTTTTACTCACTTCTAACTCATTTGAAGTCATTTTTAGCTATTTCTAGCCTTGTCTAACAAAGTACTTTTCCAGTTTTAAGCCATTTCTGGCCATTTCTACCCGTTTTGCACCTCTCTAACCCTTTTAAACCATTTGTGTCCATTTCTAACCAAGTTTTGCACCTCCCTAAACCTTTTTAACCAATTGTGTCCATCTCTAACCCAGTTTTGCACCTCTCTATCCCTCATAAAGCCATTTTTTTTGCCTCTTTCTAAACCATTTTTGCCCTCTTTCAACGCGTTTTAGCCATTTTTTTCCTTCTCTAAACGATTTTGTCACTTTATAACCAATTTTCAGCCTTTTTTTTCCTTTTCTAAACTGCTTTTGCCCATTTCTCACCCATTTTGAGCTATTTTTGACCATTGCTAACCTATTTTTACTCACTTCTAACTCATTTGAAGTCATTTTTAGCTATTTCTAGCCTTGTCTAACAAAGTTCTTTTCCAGTTTTAAGCCATTTTTGGCCATTTCTAACACGGTTTTGCACTTCTCTCATCATTGTTAAGCCGGTTTTGGTCGTTTCTAACCCAATTTTGCTCTTCTCTAAAAATCTTCAAACCAAGTTTGGCTATTTCTAAACCATTTTTTCCCAATTGCAACCCGTTTCAAGCCATAGTTTTCCTTTTCTAACCTGGTTTTGCACATCTCTAATAAATCTGGGCCCAGTTTTAACCTTCTCTAACCCATTTTTAGGCTTCTCTACCCCTTCTTAACCGATCTTTGGCCGTTTCTACCCGTTTTGCACCTCTCTAACCCTTTTTAACCATTTGTGTCCATTTCTAACCCAGTTTTGCACCTCCCTAACCCTTTTTAACCAATTGTGTCCATCTCTAACCCAGTTTTGCACCTCTCTATCCCTCATAAAGCCATTTTTTCCTCTTTCTAAACCATTTTTGCCCACTTTCAACGCGTTTTAGCCATTTTTTTCCTTCTCTAAACGATTTTGTCACTTTATAACCAATTTTCAGCCTTTTTTTTCCTTTTCTAAACTGCTTTTGCCCATTTCTCACCCATTTTGAGCTATTTTTGACCATTGCTAACCTATTTTTACTCACTTCTAACTCATTTGAAGTCATTTTTAGCTATTTCTAGCCTTGTCTAACAAAGTTCTTTTCCAGTTTTAAGCCATTTTTGGCCATTTCTAACACGGTTTTGCACTTCTCTCATCATTGTTAAGCCGTTTTTGGTCGTTTCTAACCCAATTTTGCTCTTCTCTAAAAATCTTCAAACCAAGTTTGGCTATTTCTAATCCATTTTTTCCCAATTGCAACCCGTTTCAAGCCATAGTTTTCCTTTTCTAACCCGGTTTTGCACATCTCTAATAAATCTGGGCCCAGTTTTAACCTTCTCTAACCCATTTTTAGGCTTCTCTACCCCTTCTTAACCGATCTTTGGCCATTTCTACCCGTTTTGCACCTCTCTAACCCTTTTTAACCATTTGTGTCCATTTCTAACCCAGTTTTGCACCTCCCTAACCCTTTTTAACCAATTGTGTCCATCTCTAACCCAGTTTTGCACCTCTCTATCCCTCATAAAGCCATTTTTTCCTCTTTCTAAACCATTTTTGCCCACTTTCAACGCGTTTTAGCCATTTTTTTCCTTCTCTAAACGATTTTGTCACTTTATAACCAATTTTCAGCCTTTTTTTTCCTTTTCTAAACTGCTTTTGCCCATTTCTCACCCATGTTGAGCTATTTTTGACCATTGCTAACCTATTTTTACTCACTTCTAACTCATTTGAAGTCATTTTTAGCTATTTCTAGCCTTGTCTAACAAAGTTCTTTTCCAGTTTTAAGCCATTTTTGGCCATTTCTAACACGGTTTTGCACTTCTCTCATCATTGTTAAGCCGTTTTTGGTCGTTTCTAACCCAATTTTGCTCTTCTCTAAAAATCTTCAAACCAAGTTTGGCTATTTCTAATCCATTTTTTCCCAATTGCAACCCGTTTCAAGCCATAGTTTTCCTTTTCTAAACTGGTTTTGCACATCTCTAATAAATCTGGGCCCAGTTTTAACCTTCTCTAACCCATTTTTAGGCTTCTCTACCCCTTCTTAACCGATCTTTGGCCATTTCTACCCGTTTTGCACCTCTCTAACCCTTTTTAACCATTTGTGTCCATTTCTAACCCAGTTTTGCACCTCCCTAACCCTTTTTAACCAATTGTGTCCATCTCTAACCCAGTTTTGCACCTCTCTATCCCTCATAAAGCCATTTTTTCCTCTTTCTAAACCATTTTTGCCCACTTTCAACGCGTTTTAGCCATTTTTTTCCTTCTCTAAACGATTTTGTCACTTTATAACCAATTTTCAGCCTTTTTTTTCCTTTTCTAAACTGCTTTTGCCCATTTCTCACCCATGTTGAGCTATTTTTGACCATTGCTAACCTATTTTTACTCACTTCTAACTCATTTGAAGTCATTTTTAGCTATTTCTAGCCTTGTCTAACAAAGTTCTTTTCCAGTTTTAAGCCATTTTTGGCCATTTCTAACACGGTTTTGCACTTCTCTCATCATTGTTAAGCCGTTTTTGGTCGTTTCTAACCCAATTTTGCTCTTCTCTAAAAATCTTCAAACCAAGTTTGGCTATTTCTAATCCATTTTTTCCCAATTGCAACCCGTTTCAAGCCATAGTTTTCCTTTTCTAACCTGGTTTTGCACATCTCTAATAAATCGGGCCCAGTTTTAACCTTCTCTAACCCATTTTTAGGCTTCTCTACCCCTTCTTAACCGATCTTTGGCCATTTCTACCCGTTTTGCACCTCTCTAACCCTTTTTAACCATTTGTGTCCATTTCTAACCCAGTTTTGCACCTCCCTAACCCTTTTTAACCAATTGTGTCCATCTCTAACCCAGTTTTGCACCTCTCTATCCCTCATAAAGCCATTTTTTCCTCTTTCTAAACCATTTTTGCCCACTTTCAACGCGTTTTAGCCATTTTTTTCCTTCTCTAAACGATTTTGTCACTTTATAACCAATTTTCAGCCTTTTTTTTCCTTTTCTAAACTGCTTTTGCCCATTTCTCACCCATTTTGAGCTATTTTTGACCATTGCTAACCTATTTTTACTCACTTCTAACTCATTTGAAGTCATTTTTAGCTATTTCTAGCCTTGTCTAACAAAGTTCTTTTCCAGTTTTAAGCCATTTTTGGCCATTTCTAACACGGTTTTGCACTTCTCTCATCATTGTTAAGCCGTTTTTGGTCGTTTCTAACCCAATTTTGCTCTTCTCTAAAAATCTTCAAACCAAGTTTGGCTATTTCTAATCCATTTTTTCCCAATTGCAACCCGTTTCAAGCCATAGTTTTCCTTTTCTAACCCGGTTTTGCACATCTCTAATAAATCTGGGCCCAGTTTTAACCTTCTCTAACCCATTTTTAGGCTTCTCTACCCCTTCTTAACCGATCTTTGGCCATTTCTACCCGTTTTGCACCTCTCTAACCCTTTTTAACCATTTGTGTCCATTTCTAACCCAGTTTTGCACCTCCCTAACCCTTTTTAACCAATTGTGTCCATCTCTAACCCAGTTTTGCACCTCTCTATCCCTCATAAAGCCATTTTTTCCTCTTTCTAAACCATTTTTGCCCACTTTCAACGCGTTTTAGCCATTTTTTTCCTTCTCTAAACGATTTTGTCACTTTATAACCAATTTTCAGCCTTTTTTTTCCTTTTCTAAACTGCTTTTGCCCATTTCTCACCCATGTTGAGCTATTTTTGACCATTGCTAACCTATTTTTACTCACTTCTAACTCATTTGAAGTCATTTTTAGCTATTTCTAGCCTTGTCTAACAAAGTACTTTTCCAGTTTTAAGCCATTTCTGGCCATTTCTACCCGTTTTGCACCTCTCTAACCCTTTTAAACCATTTGTGTCCATTTCTAACCCAGTTTTGCACCTCCCTAACCCTTTTTAACCAATTGTGTCCATCTCTAACCCAGTTTTGCACCTCTCTATCCCTCATAAAGCCATTTTTTCCTCTTTCTAAACCATTTTTGCCCACTTTCAACGCGTTTTAGCCATTTTTTTCCTTCTCTAAACGATTTTGTCACTTTATAACCAATTTTCAGCCTTTTTTTTCCTTTTCTAAACTGCTTTTGCCCATTTCTCACCCATGTTGAGCTATTTTTGACCATTGCTAACCTATTTTTACTCACTTCTAACTCATTTGAAGTCATTTTTAGCTATTTCTAGCCTTGTCTAACAAAGTTCTTTTCCAGTTTTAAGCCATTTTTGGCCATTTCTAACACGGTTTTGCACTTCTCTCATCATTGTTAAGCCGGTTTTGGTCGTTTCTAACCCAATTTTGCTCTTCTCTAAAAATCTTCAAACCAAGTTTGGCTATTTCTAATCCTTTTTTTCCCAATTGCAACCCGTTTCAAGCCATAGTTTTCCTTTTCTAACCTGGTTTTGCACATCTCTAATAAATCTGGGCCCAGTTTTAACCTTCTCTAACCCATTTTTAGGCTTCTCTACCCCTTCTTAACCGATCTTTGGCCATTTCTACCCGTTTTGCACCTCTCTAACCCTTTTTAACCATTTGTGTCCATTTCTAACCCAGTTTTGCACCTCCCTAACCCTTTTTAACCAATTGTGTCCATCTCTAACCCAGTTTTGCACCTCTCTATCCCTCATAAAGCCATTTTTTCCTCTTTCTAAACCATTTTTGCCCACTTTCAACGCGTTTTAGCCATTTTTTTCCTTCTCTAAACGATTTTGTCACTTTATAACCAATTTTCAGCCTTTTGTTTCCTTTTCTAAACTGCTTTTGCCCATTTCTCACCCATGTTGAGCTATTTTTGACCATTGCTAACCTATTTTTACTCACTTCTAACTCATTTGAAGTCATTTTTAGCTATTTCTAGCCTTGTCTAACAAAGTTCTTTTCCAGTTTTAAGCCATTTTTGGCCATTTCTAACACGGTTTTGCACTTCTCTCATCATTGTTAAGCCGGTTTTGGTCGTTTCTAACCCAATTTTGCTCTTCTCTAAAAATCTTCAAACCAAGTTTGGCTATTTCTAATCCATTTTTTCCCAATTGCAACCCGTTTCAAGCCATAGTTTTCCTTTTCTAAACTGGTTTTGCACATCTCTAATAAATCTGGGCCCAGTTTTAACCTTCTCTAACCCATTTTTAGGCTTCTCTACCCCTTCTTAACCGATCTTTGGCCATTTCTACCCGTTTTGCACCTCTCTAACCCTTTTTAACCATTTGTGTCCATTTCTAACGCAGTTTTGCACCTCCCTAACCCTTTTTAACCAATTGTGTCCATCTCTAACCCAGTTTTGCACCTCTCTATCCCTCATAAAGCCATTTTTTCCTCTTTCTAAACCATTTTTGCCCACTTTCAACGCGTTTTAGCCATTTTTTTCCTTCTCTAAACGATTTTGTCACTTTATAACCAATTTTCAGCCTTTTTTTCCTTTTCTAAACTGCTTTTGCCCATTTCTCACCCATGTTGAGCTATTTTTGACCATTGCTAACCTATTTTTACTCACTTCTAAATCATTTGAAGTCATTTTTAGCTATTTCTAGCCTTGTCTAACAAAGTTCTTTTCCAGTTTTAAGCCATTTTTGGCCATTTCTAACACGGTTTTGCACTTCTCTCATCATTGTTAAGCCGTTTTTGGTCGTTTCTAACCCAATTTTGCTCTTCTCTAAAAATCTTCAAACCAAGTTTGGCTATTTCTAATCCATTTTTTCCAAATTGCAACACGTTTCAAGCCATAGTTTTCCTTTTCTAACCTGGTTTTGCACATCTCTAATAAATATGGGCCCAGTTTTAACCTTCTCTAACCCATTTTTAGGCTTCTCTACCCCTTCTTAACCGATCTTTGGCCATTTCTACCCGTTTTGCACCTCTCTAACCCTTTTTAACCATTTGTGTCCATTTCTAACGCAGTTTTGCACCTCCCTAACCCTTTTTAACCAATTGTGTCCATCTCTAACCCAGTTTTGCACCTCTCTATCCCTCATAAAGCCATTTTTTCCTCTTTCTAAACCATTTTTGCCCACTTTCAACGCGTTTTAGCCATTTTTTTCCTTCTCTAAACGATTTTGTCACTTTATAACCAATTTTCAGCCTTTTTTTTCCTTTTCTAAACTGCTTTTGCCCATTTCTCACCCATTTTGAGCTATTTTTGACCATTGCTAACCTATTTTTACTCACTTCTAACTCATTTGAAGTCATTTTTAGCTATTTCTAGCCTTGTCTAACAAAGTTCTTTTCCAGTTTTAAGCCATTTTTGGCCATTTCTAACACGGTTTTGCACTTCTCTCATCATTGTTAAGCCGTTTTTGGTCGTTTCTAACCCAATTTTGCTCTTCTCTAAAAATCTTCAAACCAAGTTTGGCTATTTCTAATCCATTTTTTCCCAATTGCAACCCGTTTCAAGCCATAGTTTTCCTTTTCTAACCTGGTTTTGCACATCTCTAATAAATCTGGGCCCAGTTTTAACCTTCTCTAACCCATTTTTAGGCTTCTCTACCCCTTCTTAACCGATCTTTGGCCATTTCTACCCGTTTTGCACCTCTCTAACCCTTTTTAACCATTTGTGTCCATTTCTAACCCAGTTTTGCACCTCCCTAACCCTTTTTAACCAATTGTGTCCATCTCTAACCCAGTTTTGCACCTCTCTATCCCTCATAAAGCCATTTTTTCCTCTTTCTAAACCATTTTTGCCCACTTTCAACGCGTTTTAGCCATTTTTTTCCTTCTCTAAACGATTTTGTCACTTTATAACCAATTTTCAGCCTTTTTTTTCCTTTTCTAAACTGCTTTTGCCCATTTCTCACCCATTTTGAGCTATTTTTGACCATTGCTAACCTATTTTTACTCACTTCTAACTCATTTGAAGTCATTTTTAGCTATTTCTAGCCTTGTCTAACAAAGTTCTTTTCCAGTTTTAAGCCATTTTTGGCCATTTCTACCCGTTTTGCACCTCTCTAACCCTTTTAAACCATTTGTGTCCATTTCTAACCAGTTTTGCACCTCCCTAACCCTTTTTAACCAATTGTGTCCATCTCTAACCCAGTTTTGCACCTCTCTATCCCTCATAAAGCCATTTTTTCCTCTTTCTAAACCATTTTTGCCCACTTTCAACGCGTTTTAGCCATTTTTTTCCTTCTCTAAACGATTTTGTCACTTTATAACCAATTTTCAGCCTTTTTTTTCCTTTTCTAAACTGCTTTTGCCCATTTCTCACCCATTTTGAGCTATTTTTGACCATTGCTAACCTATTTTTACTCACTTCTAACTCATTTGAAGTCATTTTTAGCTATTTCTAGCCTTGTCTAACAAAGTTCTTTTCCAGTTTTAAGCCATTTTTGGCCATTTCTAACACGGTTTTGCACTTCTCTCATCATTGTTAAGCCGGTTTTGGCCGTTTCTAACCCAATTTTGCTCTTCTCTAAAAATCTTCAAACCAAGTTTGGCTATTTCTAAACCATTTTTTCCCAATTGCAACCCGTTTCAAGCCATAGTTTTCCTTTTCTAACCTGGTTTTGCACATCTCTAATAAATCTGGGCCCAGTTTTAACCTTCTCTAACCCATTTTTAGGCTTCTCTACCCCTTCTTAACCGATCTTTGGCCATTTCTACCCGTTTTGCACCTCTCTAACCCTTTTTAACCATTTGTGTCCATTTCTAACCCAGTTTTGCACCTCCCTAACCCTTTTTAACCAATTGTGTCCATCTCTAACCCAGTTTTGCACCTCTCTATCCCTCATAAAGCCATTTTTTCCTCTTTCTAAACCATTTTTGCCCACTTTCAACGCGTTTTAGCCATTTTTTTCCTTCTCTAAACGATTTTGTCACTTTATAACCAATTGTCAGCCTTTTTTTTCCTTTTCTAAACTGCTTTTGCCCATTTCTCACCCATGTTGAGCTATTTTTGACCATTGCTAACCTATTTTTACTCACTTCTAACTCATTTGAAGTCATTTTTAGCTATTTCTAGCCTTGTCTAACAAAGTTCTTTTCCAGTTTTAAGCCATTTTTGGCCATTTCTAACACGGTTTTGCACTTCTCTCATCATTGTTAAGCCGGTTTTGGTCGTTTCTAACCCAATTTTGCTCTTCTCTAAAAATCTTCAAACCAAGTTTGGCTATTTCTAAACCATTTTTTCCCAATTGCAACCCGTTTCAAGCCATAGTTTTCCTTTTCTAACCTGGTTTTGCACATCTCTAATAAATCTGGGCCCAGTTTTAACCTTCTCTAACCCATTTTTAGGCTTCTCTACCCCTTCTTAACCGATCTTTGGCCATTTCTACCCGTTTTGCACCTCTCTAACCCTTTTTAACCATTTGTGTCCATTTCTAACCCAGTTTTGCACCTCCCTAACCCTTTTTAACCAATTGTGTCCATCTCTAACCCAGTTTTGCACCTCTCTATCCCTCATAAAGCCATTTTTTCCTCTTTCTAAACCATTTTTGCCCACTTTCAACGCGTTTTAGCCATTTTTTTCCTTCTCTAAACGATTTTGTCACTTTATAACCAATTTTCAGCCTTTTTTTTCCTTTTCTAAACTGCTTTTGCCCATTTCTCACCCATTTTGAGCTATTTTTGACCATTGCTAACCTATTTTTACTCACTTCTAACTCATTTGAAGTCATTTTTAGCTATTTCTAGCCTTGTCTAACAAAGTTCTTTTCCAGTTTTAAGCCATTTTTGGCCATTTCTACCCGTTTTGCACCTCTCTAACCCTTTTAAACCATTTGTGTCCATTTCTAACCCAGTTTTGCACCTCCCTAACCCTTTTTAACCAATTGTGTCCATCTCTAACCCAGTTTTGCACCTCTCTATCCCTCATAAAGCCATTTTTTCCTCTTTCTAAACCATTTTTGCCCACTTTCAACGCGTTTTAGCCTTTTTTTCCTTCTCTAAAAGATTTTGTCACTTTATAACCAATTTTCAGCCTTTTTTTTCCTTTTCTAAACTGCTTTTGCCCATTTCTCACCCATGTTGAGCTATTTTTGACCATTGCTAACCTATTTTTACTCACTTCTAACTCATTTGAAGTCATTTTTAGCTATTTCTAGCCTTGTCTAACAAAGTTCTTTTCCAGTTTTAAGCCATTTTTGGCCATTTCTAACACGGTTTTGCACTTCTCTCATCATTGTTAAGCCGGTTTTGGTCGTTTCTAACCCAATTTTGCTCTTCTCTAAAAATCTTCAAACCAAGTTTGGCTATTTCTAAACCATTTTTTCCCAATTGCAACCCGTTTCAAGCCATAGTTTTCCTTTTCTAACCTGGTTTTGCACATCTCTAATAAATCTGGGCCCAGTTTTAACCTTCTCTAACCCATTTTTGGGCTTCTCTACCCCTTCTTAACCGATCTTTGGCCATTTCTACCCGTTTTGCACCTCTCTAACCCTTTTAACCATTTGTGTCCATTTCTAACCCAGTTTTGCACCTCCCTAACCCTTTTTAACCAATTGTGTCCATCTCTAACCCAGTTTTGCACCTCTCTATCCCTCATAAAGCCATTTTTTCCTCTTTCTAAACCATTTTTGCCCACTTTCAACGCGTTTTAGCCATTTTTTTCCTTCTCTAAACGATTTTGTCACTTTATAACCAATTTTCAGCCTTTTTTTTCCTTTTCTAAACTGCTTTTGCCCATTTCTCACCCATTTTGAGCTATTTTTGACCATTGCTAACCTATTTTTACTCACTTCTAACTCATTTGAAGTCATTTTTAGCTATTTCTAGCCTTGTCTAACAAAGTTCTTTTCCAGTTTTAAGCCATTTTTGGCCATTTCTAACCGTTTTGCACCTCTCTAACCCTTTTAAACCATTTGTGTCCATTTCTAACGCAGTTTTGCACCTCCCTAACCCTTTTTAACCAATTGTGTCCATCTCTAACCCAGTTTTGCACCTCTCTATCCCTCATAAAGCCATTTTTTCCTCTTTCTAAACCATTTTTGCCCACTTTCAACGCGTTTTAGCCATTTTTTTCCTTCTCTAAACGATTTTGTCACTTTATAACCAATTTTCAGCCTTTTTTTTCCTTTTCTAAACTGCTTTTGCCCATTTCTCACCCATGTTGAGCTATTTTTGACCATTGCTAACCTATTTTTACTCACTTCTAACTCATTTGAAGTCATTTTTAGCTATTTCTAGCCTTGTCTAACAAAGTTCTTTTCCAGTTTTAAGCCATTTTTGGCCATTTCTAACACGGTTTTGCACTTCTCTCATCATTGTTAAGCCGGTTTTGGCCGTTTCTAACCCAATTTTGCTCTTCTCTAAAAATCTTCAAACCAAGTTTGGCTATTTCTAAACCATTTTTTCCCAATTGCAACCCGTTTCAAGCCATAGTTTTCCTTTTCTAACCCGGTTTTGCACATCTCTAATAAATCTGGGCCCAGTTTTAACCTTCTCTAACCCATTTTTGGCTTCTCTACCCCTTCTTAACCGATCTTTGGCCATTTCTACCCGTTTTGCACCTCTCTAACCCTTTTAACCATTTGTGTCCATTTCTAACGCAGTTTTGCACCTCCCTAACCCTTTTTAACCAATTGTGTCCATCTCTAACCCAGTTTTGCACCTCTCTATCCCTCATAAAGCCATTTTTTCCTCTTTCTAAACCATTTTTGCCCACTTTCAACGCGTTTTAGCCATTTTTTTCCTTCTCTAAACGATTTTGTCACTTTATAACCAATTTTCAGCCTTTTTTTCCTTTTCTAAACTGCTTTTGCCCATTTCTCACCCATGTTGAGCTATTTTTGACCATTGCTAACCTATTTTTACTCACTTCTAACTCATTTGAAGTCATTTTTAGCTATTTCTAGCCTTGTCTAACAAAGTTCTTTTCCAGTTTTAAGCCATTTTTGGCCATTTCTAACACGGTTTTGCACCTCTCTAACCCTTTTAAACCATTTGTGTCCATTTCTAACGCAGTTTTGCACCTCCCTAACCCTTTTTAACCAATTGTGTCCATCTCTAACCCAGTTTTGCACCTCTCTATCCCTCATAAAGCCATTTTTTCCTCTTTCTAAACCATTTTTGCCCACTTTCAACGCGTTTTAGCCATTTTTTTCCTTCTCTAAACGATTTTGTCACTTTATAACCAATTTTCAGCCTTTTTTTTCCTTTTCTAAACTGCTTTTGCCCATTTCTCACCCATGTTGAGCTATTTTTGACCATTGCTAACCTATTTTTACTCACTTCTAACTCATTTGAAGTCATTTTTAGCTATTTCTAGCCTTGTCTAACAAAGTTCTTTTCCAGTTTTAAGCCATTTTTGGCCATTTCTAACACGGTTTTGCACTTCTCTCATCATTGTTAAGCCGTTTTTGGTCGTTTCTAACCCAATTTTGCTCTTCTCTAAAAATCTTCAAACCAAGTTTGGCTATTTCTAAACCATTTTTTCCCAATTGCAACCCGTTTCAAGCCATAGTTTTCCTTTTCTAACCTGGTTTTGCACATCTCTAATAAATCTGGGCCCAGTTTTAACCTTCTCTAACCCATTTTTAGGCTTCTCTACCCCTTCTTAACCGATCTTTGGCCATTTCTACCCGTTTTGCACCTCTCTAACCCTTTTTAAACCATTTGTGTCCATTTCTAACCCAGTTTTGCACCTCCCTAACCCTTTTTAACCAATTGTGTCCATCTCTAACCCAGTTTTGCACCTCTCTATCCCTCATAAAGCCATTTTTTCCTCTTTCTAAACCATTTTTGCCCACTTTCAACGCGTTTTAGCCATTTTTTTCCTTCTCTAAACGATTTTGTCACTTTATAACCAATTTTCAGCCTTTTTTTTCCTTTTCTAAACTGCTTTTGCCCATTTCTCACCCATGTTGAGCTATTTTTGACCATTGCTAACCTATTTTTACTCACTTCTAACTCATTTGAAGTCATTTTTAGCTATTTCTAGCCTTGTCTAACAAAGTTCTTTTCCAGTTTTAAGCCATTTCTGGCCATTTCTAACCGTTTTGCACCTCTCTAACCCTTTTAAACCATTTGTGTCCATTTCTAACGCAGTTTTGCACCTCCCTAACCCTTTTTAACCAATTGTGTCCATCTCTAACCCAGTTTTGCACCTCTCTATCCCTCATAAAGCCATTTTTTCCTCTTTCTAAACCATTTTTGCCCACTTTCAACGCGTTTTAGCCTTTTTTTTCCTTCTCTAAACGATTTTGTCACTTTATAACCAATTTTCAGCCTTTTTTTTTCCTTTTCTAAACTGCTTTTGCCCATTTCTCACCCATTTTGAGCTATTTTTGACCATTGCTAACCTATTTTTACTCACTTCTAACTCATTTGAAGTCATTTTTAGCTATTTCTAGCCTTGTCTAACAAAGTTCTTTTCCAGTTTTAAGCCATTTTTGGCCATTTCTAACACGGTTTTTGCACTTCTCTCATCATTGTTAAGCCGGTTTTGGCCGTTTCTAACCCAATTTTGCTCTTCTCTAAAATCTTCAAACCAAGTTTGGCTATTTCTAATCCATTTTTTCCCAATTGCAACCCGTTTCAAGCCATAGTTTTCCTTTTCTAACCTGGTTTTGCACATCTCTAATAAATCTGGGCCCAGTTTTAACCTTCTCTAACCCATTTTTAGGCTTCTCTACCCCTTCTTAACCGATCTTTGGCCATTTCTACCCGTTTTGCACCTCTCTAACCCTTTTTAAACCATTTGTGTCCATTTCTAACCCAGTTTTGCACCTCCCTAACCCTTTTTAACCAATTGTGTCCATCTCTAACCCAGTTTTGCACCTCTCTATCCCTCATAAAGCCATTTTTTCCTCTTTCTAAACCATTTTTGCCCACTTTCAACGCGTTTTAGCCATTTTTTTTCCTTCTCTAAACGATTTTGTCACTTTATAACCAATTTTCAGCCTTTTCCTTTTCTAAACTGCTTTTGCCCATTTCTCACCCATTTTGAGCTATTTTTGACCATTGCTAACCTATTTTTACTCACTTCTAACTCATTTGAAGTCATTTTTAGCTATTTCTAGCCTTATCTAACAAAGTTCTTTTCCAGTTTTAAGCCATTTTTGGCCATTTCTAACACGGTTTTGCACTTCTCTCATCATTGTTAAGCCGGTTTTGGTCGTTTCTAACCCATTTTGCTCTTCTCTAAAAATCTTCAAACCAAGTTTGGCTATTTCTAAACCATTTTTTCCCAATTGCAACCCGTTTCAAGCCATAGTTTTCCTTTTCTAACCTGGTTTTGCACATCTCTAATAAATCTGGGCCCAGTTTTAACCTTCTCTAACCCATTTTTAGGCTTCTCTACCCCTTCTTAACCGATCTTTGGCCATTTCTACCCGTTTTGCACCTCTCTAACCCTTTTTAACCATTTGTGTCCATTTCTAACCCAGTTTTGCACCTCCCTAACCCTTTTTAACCAATTGTGTCCATCTCTAACCCAGTTTTGCACCTCTCTATCCCTCATAAAGCCATTTTTTTCCTCTTTCTAAACCATTTTTGCCCACTTTCAACGCGTTTTAGCCATTTTTTTCCTTCTCTAAACGATTTTGTCACTTTATAACCAATTTTCAGCCTTTTTTTTTTCCTTTTCTAAACTGCTTTTGCCCATTTCTCACCCATGTTGAGCTATTTTTGACCATTGCTAACCTATTTTTACTCACTTCTAACTCATTTGAAGTCATTTTTAGCTATTTCTAGCCTTGTCTAACAAAGTTCTTTTCCAGTTTTAAGACATTTTTGGCCATTTCTAACACGGTTTTGCACTTCTCTCATCAGTTAAGCCGGTTTTGGTCCGTTTCTAACCCATTTTGCTTTTCTCTAAAAATCTTCAAACCAAGTTTGGCTATTTCTAAACCATTTTTTCCCAATTGCAACCCTTTTCAAGCCATAGTTTTTCTTTTCTAACCTGGTTTTGCACATCTCTAATAAATCTGGCCCAGTTTTTAACCTTCTCTAACCCATTTTTAGGCTTCTCTACCCCTTCTTAACCGATCTTTAGGCCATTTCTACCCGTTTTGCACCTCTCTAACCCTTTTTAACCATTTGTGTCCATTTCTAACGCAGTTTTGCACCTCCCTAACCCTTTTTAACCAATTGTGTCCATCTCTAACCCAGTTTTGCACCTCTCTATCCCTCATAAAGCCATTTTTTCCTCTTTCTAAACCATTTTTGCCCACTTTCAACGCGTTTTAGCCATTTTTTTTCCTTCTCTAAACGATTTTGTCACTTTATAACCAATTTTCAGCCTTTTTTTTCCTTTTCTAAACTGCTTTTGCCCATTTCTCACCCATTTTGAGCTATTTTTGACCATTGCTAACCTATTTTTACTCACTTCTAACTCATTTGAAGTCATTTTTAGCTATTTCTAGCCTTGTCTAACAAAGTTCTTTTCCAGTTTTAAGCCATTTTTGGCCATTTCTAACACGGTTTTGCACTTCTCTCATCATTGTTAAGCCGTTTTTGGTCGTTTCTAACCCAATTTTGCTCTTCTCTAAAAATCTTCAAACCAAGTTTGGCTATTTCTAACCATTTTTTCCCAATTGCAACCCGTTTCAAGCCATAGTTTTCCTTTTCTAACCTGGTTTTGCACATCTCTAATAAATCTGGGCCCAGTTTTAACCTTCTCTAACCCATTTTTAGCTTCTCTACCCCTTCTTAACCGATCTTTGGCCATTTCTACCCGTTTTGCACCTCTCTAACCCTTTTTAAACCATTTGTGTCCATTTCTAACCCAGTTTTGCACCTCCCTAACCCTTTTTAAACCATTGTGTCCATCTCTAACCCAGTTTTGCACCTCTCTATCCCTCATAAAGCCATTTTTTCCTCTTTCTAAACCATTTTTGCCCACTTTCAACGCGTTTTAGCCATTTTTTTTCCTTCTCTAAACGATTTTGTCACTTTATAACCAATTTTCAGCCTTTTTTTTTTCCTTTTCTAAACTGCTTTTGCCCATTTCTCACCCATGTTGAGCTATTTTTGACCATTGCTAACCTATTTTTACTCACTTCTAACTCATTTGAAGTCATTTTTAGCTATTTCTAGCCTTGTCTAACAAAGTACTTTTCCAGTTTTAAGCCATTTCTGGCCATTTCTACCCGTTTTGCACCTCTCTAACCCTTTTTAAACCATTTGTGTCCATTTCTAACGCAGTTTTGCACCTCCCTAACCCTTTTTAAACCAATTGTGTCCATCTCTAACCCAGTTTTGCACCTCTCTATCCCTCATAAAGCCATTTTTTTCCTCTTTCTAAACCATTTTTGCCCACTTTCAACGCGTTTTAGCCATTTTTTTCCTTCTCTAAACGATTTTGTCACTTTATAACCAATTTTCAGCCTTTTTTTTTCCTTTTCTAAACTGCTTTTGCCCATTTCTCACCCATGTTTGAGCTATTTTTGACCATTGCTAACCTATTTTTACTCACTTCTAACTCATTTGAAGTCATTTTTAGCTATTTCTAGCCTTGTCTAACAAAGTTCTTTTCCAGTTTTAAGCCATTTTTGGCCATTTCTAACACGGTTTTGCACTTCTCTCATCATGTTAAGCCGGTTTTGGCCGTTTCTAACCCAATTTTGCTCTTCTCTAAAAATCTTCAAACCAAGTTTGGCTATTTCTAAACCATTTTTTCCCAATTGCAACCCGTTTCAAGCCATAGTTTTCCTTTTCTAACTGGTTTTGCACATCTCTAATAAATCTGGGCCCAGTTTTTACCTTCTCTAACCCATTTTAGGCTTCTCTACCCCTTCTTAACCGATCTTTGGCCATTTCTACCCGTATTGCACCTCTCTAACCATTTTAAACCATTTGTGTCCATTTCTAACCCAGTTTTGCACCTCCCTAACCCTTTTTAACCAATTGTGTCCATCTCTAACCCAGTTTTTGCACCTCTCTATCCCTCATAAAGCCATTTTTTTCCTCTTTCTAAACCATTTTTGCCCACTTTCAACGCGTTTTAGCCATTTTTTTCCTTCTCTAAACGATTTTGTCACTTTATAACAATTTTTCAGCCTTTTTTTTTCCTTTTCTAAACTGCTTTTGCCCATTTCTCACCCATTTTGATCTATTTTTGACCATTGCTAACCTATTTTTACTCACTTCTAACTCATTTGAAGTCATTTTTAGCTATTTCTAGCCTTGTCTAACAAAGTTCTTTTCCAGTTTTTAAGCCATTTTTGGCCATTTCTAACACGGTTTTGCACTTCTCTCATCATTGTTAAGCCGGTTTTGGCCGTTTCTAACCCAATTTTGCTCTTCTCTAAAAATCTTCAACCAAGTTTGGCTATTTCTAACCATTTTTTCCCAATTGCAACCCGTTTCAAGCCATAGTTTTCCTTTTCTAACCGGTTTTGCACATCTCTAATAAATCTGGGCCCAGTTTTAACCTTCTCTAACCCATTTTTAGGCTTCTCTACCCCTTCTTAACCGATCTTTGGCCATTTCTACCCGTTTTGCACCTCTCTAACCCTTTTAAACCATTTGTGTCCATTTCTAACCCAGTTTTGCACCTCCCTAACCCTTTTAAACCAATTGTGTCCATCTCTAACCCAGTTTTGCACCTCTCTATCCCTCATAAAGCCATTTTTTCCTCTTTCTAAACCATTTTTGCCCACTTTCAACGCGTTTTAGAGCCATTTTTTTTCCTTCTCTAAACGATTTTGTCACTTTATAACCAATTTTCAGCCTTTTTTTTTCCTTTTCTAAACTGCTTTTGCCCATTTCTCACCCATTTTGAGCTATTTTTGACCATTGCTAACCTATTTTTACTCACTTCTAACTCATTTGAAGTCATTTTTAGCTATTTCTAGCCTTGTCTAACAAAGTTCTTTTCCAGTTTTAAGCCATTTTTGGCCATTTCTAACACGGTTTTGCACTTCTCTCATCATTGTTAAGCCGGTTTTGGTCGTTTCTAACCCAATTTTGCTCTTCTCTAAAATCTTCAAACCAAGTTTGGCTATTTCTAATCCATTTTTTCCCAATTGCAACCCGTTTCAAGCCATAGTTTTCCTTTTCTAACTGGTTTTGCACATCTCTAATAAATCTGGGCCCAGTTTTAACCTTCTCTAACCCATTTTTAGGCTTCTCTACCCCTTCTTAACCGATCTTTGGCCATTTCTACCCGTTTTGCACCTCTCTAACCCTTTTTAACCATTTGTGTCCATTTCTAACCCAGTTTTGCACCTCCCTAACCCTTTTTAACCAATTGTGTCCATCTCTAACCCAGTTTTGCACCTCTCTATCCCTCATAAAGCCATTTTTTTCCTCTTTCTAAACCATTTTTGCCCACTTTCAACGCGTTTTAGCCATTTTTTTTCCTTCTCTAAACGATTTTGTCAC
Source organism: Melopsittacus undulatus (assembly GCF_012275295.1). NCBI lineage: Eukaryota > Metazoa > Chordata > Aves > Psittaciformes > Psittaculidae > Melopsittacus > Melopsittacus undulatus. The sequence continues at coordinate 23,889 of NW_022994160.1, read as the reverse complement.
TTTATAACCAATTTTCAGCCTTTTTTTTTCCTTTTCTAAACTGCTTTTGCCCATTTCTCACCCATGTTGAGCTATTTTTGACCATTGCTAACCTATTTTTACTCACTTCTAACTCATTTGAAGTCATTTTTAGCTATTTCTAGCCTTGTCTAACAAAGTTCTTTTCCAGTTTTAAGCCATTTTTGGCCATTTCTAACACGGTTTTGCACTTCTCTCATCACTGTTAAGCCGGTTTTGGCCGTTTCTAACCCAATTTTGCTCTTCTCTAAAAATCTTCAAACCAAGTTTGGCTATTTCTAACCATTTTTTCCCCATTGCAACCCGTTTCAAGCCATAGTTTTCCTTTTCTAACCCGGTTTTGCACATCTCTAATAAATCTGGGCCCAGTTTTAACCTTCTCTAACCCATTTTTAGGCTTCTCTACCCCTTCTTAACCGATCTTTGGCCATTTCTACCCGTTTTGCACCTCTCTAACCCTTTTTAAACCATTTGTGTCCATTTCTAACCCAGTTTTGCACCTCCCTAACCCTTTTTAAACCAATTGTGTCCATCTCTAACCCAGTTTTGCACCTCTCTATCCCTCATAAAGCCATTTTTTCCTCTTTCTAAACCATTTTTGCCCACTTTCAACGCGTTTTAGCCATTTTTTTTCCTTCTCTAAACGATTTTGTCACTTTATAACCAATTTTCAGCCTTTTTTTTTTTTCCTTTTCTAAACTGCTTTTGCCCATTTCTCACCCATGTTGAGCTATTTTTGACCATTGCTAACCTATTTTTACTCACTTCTAACTCATTTGAAGTCATTTTTAGCTATTTCTAGCCTTGTCTAACAAAGTTCTTTTCCAGTTTTAAGGAATTTTTGGCCATTTCTAACACGGTTTTGCACTTCTCTCATCATTGTTAAGCCGGTTTTGGTCGTTTCTAACCCAATTTTGCTCTTCTCTAAAGATCTTCAAACCAAGTTTGGCTATTTCTAATCCATTTTTTCCCAATTGCAACCCGTTTCAAGCCATAGTTTTCCTTTTCTAAACTGGTTTTGCACATCTCTAATAAATCTGGGCCAGTTTTAACCTTCTCTAACCCATTTTTAGGCTTCTCTACCCCTTCTTAACCGATCTTTGGCCATTTCTACCCGTTTTGCACCTCTCTAACCCTTTTTAAACCATTTGTGTCCATTTCTAACCCAGTTTTGCACCTCCCTAACCCTTTTTAACCAATTGTGTCCATCTCTAACCCAGTTTTGCACCTCTCTATCCCTCATAAAGCCATTTTTTTCCTCTTTCTAAACCATTTTTGCCCACTTTCAACGCGTTTTAGCCATTTTTTTCCTTCTCTAAACGATTTTGTCACTTTATAACCAATTTTCAGCCTTTTTTTTCCTTTTCTAAACTGCTTTTGCCCATTTCTCACCCATGTTGAGCTATTTTTGACCATTGCTAACCTATTTTTACTCACTTCTAACTCATTTGAAGTCATTTTTAGCTATTTCTAGCCTTGTCTAACAAAGTTCTTTTCCAGTTTTAAGCCATTTTTGGCCATTTCTAACACGGTTTTGCACTTCTCTCATCATTGTTAAGCCGGTTTTGGCCGTTTCTCTAACCCAATTTTTGCTCTTCTCTAAAAATCTTCAAACCAAGTTTGGCTATTTCTAAACCATTTTTTCCCAATTGCAACCCTTTTCAAGCCATAGTTTTCCTTTTCTAACCTTTTTTGCACATCTCTAATAATCTGGGCCCAGTTTTTAACCTTCTCTAACCCATTTTTTAGGCTTCTCTACCCTTCTTAACCGATCTTTGGCCATTTCTACCCGTTTTTGCACCTCTCTAAACCTTTTAACCATTTGTGTCCATTTCTAACGCAGTTTTGCACCTCCCTAACCCTTTTTAACCAATTGTGTCCATCTCTAACCCAGTTTTGCACCTCTCTATCCCTCATAAAGCCATTTTTTTCCTCTTTCTAAACCATTTTTGCCCACTTTCAACGCGTTTTAGCCATTTTTTTTCCTTCTCTAAACGATTTTGTCACTTTATAACCAATTTTCAGCCTTTTTTTCCTTTTCTAAACTGCTTTTGCCCATTTCTCACCCATGTTGAGCTATTTTTGACCATTGCTAACCTATTTTTACTCACTTCTAACTCATTTGAAGTCATTTTTAGCTATTTCTAGCCTTGTCTAACAAAGTTCTTTTCCAGTTTTAAGCCATTTTTGGCCATTTCTAACACGGTTTTGCACTTCTCTCATCATTGTTAAGCCGGTTTTGGTCGTTTCTAACCCAATTTTGCTCTTCTCTAAAAATCTTCAAACCAAGTTTGGCTATTTCTAATCCATTTTTTCCCAATTGCAACCCGTTTCAAGCCATAGTTTTCCTTTTCTAACTGGTTTTGCACATCTCTAATAAATCTGGGCCCAGTTTTAACCTTCTCTAACCCATTTTTAGGCTTCTCTACCCCTTCTTAACCGATCTTTGGCCATTTCTACCCGTTTTGCACCTCTCTAACCCTTTTTAACCATTTGTGTCCATTTCTAACCCAGTTTTGCACCTCCCTAACCCTTTTTAACCAATTGTGTCCATCTCTAACCCAGTTTTGCACCTCTCTATTTCTCATAAAGCCATTTTTTCCTCTTTCTAAACCATTTTTGCCCACTTTCAACGCGTTTTAGCCATTTTTTTTCCTTCTCTAAACGATTTTGTCACTTTATAACCAATTTTCAGCCTTTTTTTTTCCTTTTCTAAACTGCTTTTGCCCATTTCTCACCCATGTTGAGCTATTTTTGACCATTGCTAACCTATTTTTACTCACTTCTAACTCATTTGAAGTCATTTTTAGCTATTTCTAGCCTTGTCTAACAAAGTACTTTTCCAGTTTTAAGCCATTTCTGGCCATTTCTACCCGTTTTGCACCTCTCTAACCCTTTTAAAACCATTTGTGTCCATTTCTAACGCAGTTTTGCACCTCCCTAACCCTTTTTAAACCAATTGTGTCCATCTCTAACCCAGTTTTGCACCTCTCTATCCCTCATAAAGCCATTTTTTTCCTCTTTCTAAACCATTTTTGCCCACTTTCAACGCGTTTTAGCCATTTTTTTTCCTTCTCTAAACGATTTTGTCACTTTATAACCAATTTTCAGCCTTTTTTTTCCTTTTCTAAACTGCTTTTGCCCATTTCTCACCCATGTTGAGCTATTTTTGACCATTGCTAACCTATTTTTACTCACTTCTAACTCATTTGAAGTCATTTTTAGCTATTTCTAGCCTTGTCTAACAAAGTTCTTTTCCAGTTTTAAGCCATTTTTGGCCATTTCTAACACGGTTTTGCACTTCTCTCATCATTGTTAAGCCGTTTTTGGTCGTTTCTAACCCAATTTTGCTCTTCTCTAAAAATCTTCAAACCAAGTTTGGCTATTTCTAAACCATTTTTTCCCAATTGCAACCCGTTTCAAGCCATAGTTTTCCTTTTCTAACCTGGTTTTGCACATCTCTAATAAATCTGGCCCAGTTTTAACCTTCTCTAACCCATTTTTAGGCTTCTCTACCCCTTCTTAACCGATCTTTGGCATTTCTACCCGTTTTGCACCTCTCTAACCCTTTTTAACCATTTGTGTCCATTTCTAACCCAGTTTTGCACCTCCCTAACCCTTTTTAACCAATTGTGTCCATCTCTAACCCAGTTTTGCACCTCTCTATCCCTCATAAAGCCATTTTTTTCCTCTTTCTAAACCATTTTTGCCACTTTCAACTTCAACGCGTTTTAGCCATTTTTTTTCCTTCTCTAAACGATTTTGTCACTTTATAACCAATTTTCAGCCTTTTTTTTTTCCTTTTCTAAACTGCTTTTGCCCATTTCTCACCCATGTTGAGCTATTTTTGACCATTGCTAACCTATTTTTACTCACTTCTAACTCATTTGAAGTCATTTTTAGCTATTTCTAGCCTTGTCTAACAAAGTTCTTTTCCAGTTTTAAGCCATTTTTGGCCATTTCTAACACGGTTTTGCACTTCTCTCATCATGTTAAGCCGGTTTTGGTCCGTTTCTAACCCAATTTTGCTCTTCTCTAAAAATCTTCAAACCAAGTTTGGCTATTTCTAAACCTTTTTTTCCCAATTGCAACCCGTTTCAAGCCATAGTTTTCCTTTTCTAAGTTGTTTTGCACATCTCTAATAAATCTGGGCCCAGTTTTAACATTCTCTAACCCATTTTTAGGCTTCTCTACCCCTTCTTAACCGATCTTTGGCCATTTCTACCCGTTTTGCACCTCTCTAACCCTTTTTAACCATTTGTGTCCATTTCTAACCCAGTTTTGCACCTCCCTAACCCTTTTTAACCAATTGTGTCCATCTCTAACCCAGTTTTGCACCTCTCTATCCCTCATAAAGCCATTTTTTCCTCTTTCTAAACCATTTTTGCCCACTTTCAACGCGTGTTAGCCATTTTTTTCCTTCTCTAAACGATTTTGTCACTTTATAACCAATTTTCAGCCTTTTTTTTTTCCTTTTCTAAACTGCTTTTGCCCATTTCTCACCCATGTTGAGCTATTTTTGACCATTGCTAACCTATTTTTACTCACTTTCTAACTCATTTGAAGTCATTTTTAGCCTATTTCTAGCCTTGTCTAACAAAGTTCTTTTCCAGTTTTAAGCCATTTTTGGCCATTTCTAACACGGTTTTGCACTTCTCTCATCACTGTTAAGCTCGGTTTTTGGTCCGTTCTAACCCATTTTGCTCTTCTCTAAAAATCTTCAAACCAAGTAGTTTGGCTATTTCTAACCATTTTTTCCCAATTGCAAACCCGTTTTCAAGCCATAGTTTTCCATTTTCTAACCCGGTTTTGCACATCTCTAATAAATCTAGGCCCCGTTTAACCTTCTCTAACCCATTTTTAGGCTTCTCTACCCCTTCTTAAACCGATCTTTAGCCATTTCTACCCGTTTTGGCACCTCTCTAACACTTTTTAACCATATGTGTCCATTTCTAACCAGTTTTGGCACCTCCCTAACCCTTTTTAAACCAATTGTGTCCATCTCATAACCCAGTTTTGCACCTCTCTATCCCTCATAAAGGCCATTTTTTCCTCTTTCTAAACCATTTTTGCCCAAGTTTCAAACGCGTTTTAAGCCATTTTTTTCCTTCTCTAAACGTTTTGTCACTTTATAACCAATTTTCAGCCTTTTGTTTCCTTTTCTAAACTGCTTTTTGCCCATTTCTCACCCATTTGAGCTATTTTGACCATTGCTAACCTATTTTTACTCACTTCTAACTCATTTGAAGTCATTTTTAGCTATTTCTAGCCTTGTCTAACAAAGTTCTTTTCCAGTTTTAAGCCATTTTTGGCCATTTCTAACACGGTTTTGCACTTCTCTCATCATTGTTAAGCCGTTTTTGGCCGTTTCTAACCCATTTTGCTCTTCTCTCTAAAAATCTTCAAACCAAGTTTGGCTATTTCTAAACCATTTTTTCCCAATTGCAACCCGTTTCAAGCCATAGTTTTTCCTTTTCTAAACTGGTTTTGCACATCTCTAATAAATCTGGGCCCAGTTTTAACCTTCTCTAACCCATTTTTAGGCTTCTCTACCCCTTCTTAACCGATCTTTGGCCATTTCTACCCGTTTTGCACCTCTCTAACACTTTTTAAACCATTTGTGTCCATTTCTAACCAGTTTTGCACCTCCCTAACCCTTTTTAACCAATTGTGTCCATCTCTAACCCAGTTTTGCACCTCTCTATCCCTCATAAGCCATTTTTTTCCTCTTTCTAAACCATTTTGCCCACTTTCAACGCGTTTTAGCCATTTTTTTCCTTCTCTAAACGATTTTGTCACTTTATAACCAATTTTCAGCCTTTTTTTCCTTTTCTAAACTGCTTTGCCCATTTCTCACCCATTTTGAGCTATTTTTGACCATTGCTAACCTATTTTTACTCACTTCTAACTCATTTGAAGTCATTTTTAGCTATTTCTAGCCTTGTCTAACAAAGTTCTTTTCCAGTTTTAAGCCATTTTTGGCCATTTCTAACACGGTTTTGCACTTCTCTCATCATTGTTAAGCCGGTTTTGGTCGTTTCTCTAACCCAATTTTGCTCTTCTCTAAAATCTTCAAACCAAGTTTGGCTATTCTAAACCATTTTTTCCCAATTGCAACCCGTTTCAAGCCATAGTTTTCATTTTCTAACCTGGTTTTGCACATCTCTAATAAATCTGGGCCCAGTTTTAACCTTCTCTAACCCATTTTTAGGCTTCTCTACCCTTCTTAACCGATCTTTAGGCCATTTCTACCCGTTTTGCACCTCTCTAACCTTTTTAAAACCAGTTGTGTCCATTTCTAACCCAGTTTTTGCACCTCCCTAACCCTTTTTAAACCAATTGTGTCCATCTCTAACCCAGTTTTGCACCTCTCTATCCCTCATAAAGCCATTTTTTCCTCTTTCTAAACCATTTTTGCCCACTTTCAAACGCGTTTTAGCCATTTTTTTTCCTTCTCTAAACGATTTTGTCACTTTATAAACCAATTTTCAGCCTTTTTTTTCCTTTTCTAAACTGCTGTTGTGCCCATTTCTCACCCATTTTGAGCTATTTTTGACCATTGCTAACCTATTTTTACTCACTTCTAACTCATTTGAAAGTCATTTTTAGCTATTTCTAGCCTTGTCTACAAAGTTCTTTTCCAGTTTTAAGCCATTTTTGGCCATTTCTAACACGGTTTTGCACTTCTCTCATCACTGTTAAGCCGGTTTTGGCCGTTTCTAACCCAATTTTGCTCTTCTCTAAAAATCTTCAAAGCAAGTTTGGCTATTTCTAAATCCATTTTTTCCCAATTGCAACCCGTTTCAAGCCATAGTTTTCCTTTTCTAACCCTGGTTTGCACATCTCTAATAAATCCTGGGCCAGTTTTAACCTTCTCTAACCCAGTTTTAGGCTTCTCTACCCCTTCTTAACCGATCTTTGGCCATTTCTACCCGTTTTTGCACCTCTCTAAACCTTTTTAAAAACCATTTGTGTCCATTTCTAACCAGTTTTGCACCTCCCTAACCCTTTTTACCAATTGTGTCCATTTCTAACCCAGTTTTGCACCTCTCTATCCCTCATAAAGCCATTTTTTTCCTCTTTCTAAAACCATTTTTTGCCCACTTTCATACGCGTTTTAGCCATTTTTTTCCTTCTCTAAAACGATTTTGTCAATTTATAACCAATTTTCGCCTTTTTTTTTCTCCTTTGTTTCTAAACTGCTTTTGCCCATTTCTCACCCATTTTGAGCTATTTTTGACCATTGCTAACCTATTTTTACTCACTTCTAACTCATTTGAAAGTCATTTTTAGCTATTTCTAGCCTTGTCTAACAAGTTCTTTTCCAGTTTTAAGCCTATTTTGGCCATTTCTACACGGTTTTGCACTTCTCTCATCACTGTTAAGCCGGTTTTAGGCCGTTTCTCACCCAATTTTGCTCTTCTCTAAAAATCTTCAAACCAAGTTTGGCTATTTCTAATCCATTTTTTCCCAATTGCAACCCGTTTCAAGACATAGTTTTCCTTTTCTAACACTGGTTTTGCACATCTCTAATAAATCTGGGCCCAGTTTTAACCTTCTCTAACCCATTTTTAGGCTTCTCTACCCTTCTTAACCGATCTTTGGCCATTTCTACCCGTTTTGCACCTCTCTAACCCTTTTTAAAACCTTTGTTGTCCATTTCTAACCCAGGTTTGCACCTCCCTAACCCTTTTTAACCAATTGTGTCCATCTCTAACCAGTTTTGCACTCTCTATCCTCATAAAGCCATTTTGTTTCCTCTTTCTAAACCATTTTTGCCCCACTTTCAACGCGTTTTAGCCATTTTTTTTCCTTCTCTAAACGATTTTGTCACTTTATAACCAATTTTCAGCCTTTTTTTTCCTTTTCTAAACTGCTTTTGCCCATTTCTCACCCATGTTGAGCTATTTTTGACCATTGCTAACCTATTTTTACTCACTTCTAACTCATTTGAAGTCATTTTTAGCTATTTCTAGCCTTGTCTAACAAAGTTCTTTTCCAGTTTTAAGCCATTTTTGGCCATTTCTAACACGTTTTGCACTTCTCTCATCATTGTTAAGCCGGTTTTGGCGTTTCTAACCCAATTTTGCTCTTCTCTAAAAATCTTCAAACCAAGTTTGGCTATTTCTAAACCATTTTTTCCCAATTGCAACCCTTTTCAAGCCATAGTTTTCCTTTTCTAACCGGTTTTGCACATCTCTAATAAATCTGGGCCCAGTTTTAACCTTCTCTAACCCATTTTTAGGCTTCTCTACCCCTTCTTAACCGATCTTTGGACATTTCTACCCGTTTTGCACCTCTCTAACCCTTTTTAACCATTTGTGTCCATTTCTAACCCAGTTTTGCACCTCCCTAACCCTTTTTAACCATTGTGTCCATCTCTAACCCAGTTTTGCACCTCTCTATCCCTCATAAAGCCATTTTTTTCCTCTTTCTAAACCATTTTTGCCCACTTTCAACAACGTTTTAGCCATTTTTTTCCTTCTCTAAACGATTTTGTCACTTTATAACCAATTTTCAGCCTTTTTTTTCCTTTTCTAAACTGCTTTTGCCCATTTCTCACCCATTTTGAGCTATTTTTGACCATTGCTAACCTATTTTTACTCACTTCTAACTCATTTGAAGTCATTTTTAGCTATTTCTAGCCTTGTCTAACAAAGTTCTTTTCCAGTTTTAAGCCATTTTTGGCCATTTCTAACACGGTTTTGCACTTCTCTCATCATTGTTAAGCCGTTTTGTCGTTTCTAACCCATTTTGCTCTTCTCTAAAAATCTTCAAACCAAGTTTGGCTATTTCTAATCCATTTTTTCCCATTGCAACCCGTTTCAAGCCATAGTTTTCCTTTTCTAAACTGTTTTGCACATCTCTAATAAATCTGGGCCAGTTTTAACCTTCTCTAACCCATTTTTTAGGCTTCTCTACCCCTTCTTAACCGATCTTTGGCCATTTCTACCCGTTTTGCACCTCTCTAACCCTTTTTAACCATTTGTGTCCATTTCTAACCCAGTTTTGCACCTCTCCTAACCCTTTTTAACCAATTGTGTCCATCTCTAACCCAGTTTTGCACCTCTCTATCCCTCATAAAGCCATTTTTTCCTCTTTCTAAACCATTTTTGCCCACTTTCAACGCGTTTTAGCCATTTTTTTTCCTTCTCTAAACGATTTTGTCACTTTATAACCAATTTTCAGCCTTTTTTTTTCCTTTCTAAACTGCTTTTGCCCATTTCTCACCCATGTTTGAGCTATTTTTGACCATTGCTAACCTATTTTTACTCACTTCTAACTCATTTGAAGTCATTTTTAGCTATTTCTAGCCTTGTCTAACAAAGTTCTTTTCCAGTTTTAAGCCATTTTTGGCCATTTCTAACACGGTTTTGCACTTCTCTCATCATTGTTAAGCCGGTTTTGGCCGTTTCTAACCCAATTTTGCTCTTCTCTAAAAATCTTCAAACCAAGTTTGCTATTTCTAATCCATTTTTTCCCAATTGCAACCCGTTTCAAGCCATAGTTTTCCTTTTCTAACTGGTTTTGCACATCTCTAATAAATCTGGGCCCAGTTTTAACCTTCTCTAACCCATTTTTAGGCTTCTCTACCCCTTCTTAACCGATCTTTGGCCATTTCTACCCGTTTTGCACCTCTCTAACCCTTTTTAACCATTTGTGTCCATTTCTAACCCAGTTTTGCACCTCCCTAACCCTTTTTAACCATTGTGTCCATCTCTAACCCAGTTTTGCACCTCTCTATCCCTCATAAAGCCATTTTTTTCTCTTTCTAAACCATTTTTGCCCACTTTCAACGCGTTTTAGCCATTTTTTTTCCTTCTCTAAACGATTTTGTCACTTTATAACCAATTTTCAGCCATTTTTTCCTTTTCTAAACTGCTTTTGCCCATTTCTCACCCATTTTGAGCTATTTTTGACCATTGCTAACCTATTTTTACTCACTTCTAACTCATTTGAAGTCATTTTTAGCTATTTCTAGCCTTGTCTAACAAAGTTCTTTTCCAGTTTTAAGCCATTTTTGGCCATTTCTAACACGGTTTTGCACTTCTCTCATCATTGTTAAGCCGGTTTTGGTCGTTTCTAACCCAATTTTGCTCTTCTCTAAAATCTTCAAACAAGTTTGGCTATTTATAAATCCATTTTTTCCCAATTGCAACCCGTTTCAAGCCATAGTTTTCCTTTTCTAACCTGGTTTTGCACATCTCTAATAAATCTGGGCCCAGTTTTAACCTTCTCTAACCCATTTTTAGGCTTCTCTACCCCTTCTTAACCGATCTTTGGCCATTTCTACCCGTTTTGCACCTCTCTAACCCTTTTTAACCATTTGTGTCCATTTCTAACCCAGTTTTGCACCTCCCTAACCCTTTTTAACCATATGTGTCCATCTCTAACCCAGTTTTGCACCTCTCTATCCCTCATAAAGCCATTTTTTCCTCTTTCTAAACCATTTTTGCCCACTTTCCAACGCGTTTTAGCCATTTTTTTTTTTCCTTCTCTAAACGATTTTGTCACTTTATAACCATTTTCAGCCTTTTTTTTCCTTTTCTAAACTGCTTTTGCCCATTTCTCACCCATTTGAGCTATTTTTGACCATTGCTAACCTATTTTTACTCACTTCTAACTCATTTGAAGTCATTTTTAGCTATTCTATTTCTAGCCTTGTCTAACAAAGTTCTTTTCCAGTTTTAAGCCATTTTTGGCCATTTCTAACACGGTTTTGCACTTCTCTCATCATTGTTAAGCCGGTTTTGGCCGTTTCTAACCCAATTTTGCTCTTCTCTAAAAATCTTCAAACCAAGTTTGGCTATTTCTAAACCATTTTTCCCATTGCAACCCTTTTCAAGCCATAGTTTTCCTTTTCTAACCTGGTTTTGCACATCTCTAATAAATCTGGGCCCAGTTTTAACCTTCTCTAACCTTTTTTAGGCTTCTCTACCCCTTCTTAACCGATCTTTGGCCATTTCTCTACCCGTTTTGCACCTCTCTAACCTTTTTAAACCATTTGTGTCCATTTCTAACCCAGTTTTGCACCTCCCTAACCCTTTTTAACCAATTGTGTCCATCTCTAACCCAGTTTTGCACCTCTCTATCCCTCATAAAGCCATTTTTTCCTCTTTCTAAACCATTTTTGCCCACTTTCAACGCGTTTTAGCCATTTTTTCCTTCTCTAAACGATTTTGTCACTTTATAACCAATTTTCAGCCTTTTTTTTCCTTTTCTAAACTGCTTTTGCCCATTTCTCACCCATTTTGAGCTATTTTTGACCATTGCCTAACCTATTTTTACTCACTTCTAACTCATTTGAAGTCATTTTAGCTATTTCTAGCCTTGTCATAACAAAGTTCTTTTCCAGTTTAAAGCCATTTTTGGCCATTTCTAACACGGTTTGTGCACTTCTCTCATCACTGTTAAGCCGGTTTTGGCCGTTTCTAACCCAATTTTGCTCTTTCTCTAAAAATCTTTCAACCAAGTTTGGCTATTTCTAATCCATTTTTATCCCAATTGCAACCCGTTTCAAGCCATAGTTTTCCTTTTCTAACCCTGGGTTTGCACATCTCTAATAAATCTGGGCCCAGTTTTTAACCTTCTCTAACCATTTTTAGGCTTCTCTACCCCTTCTTAACCGATCTTTGGCCATTTCTACCCGTTTTGCACCTCTCTAACCCTTTTTAACCATTTGTGTCCATTTCTAACCCAGTTTTGCACCTCCCTAACCCTTTTTTAACCAATTGTGTCCATCTCTAACCCAGTTTTGCACCTCTCTATCCCTCATAAAGCCATTTTTTCCTCTTTCTAAACCATTTTTGCCCACTTTCAACGCGTTTTAGCCATTTTTTTCCTTCTCTAAACGATTTTGTCACTTTATAACCAATTTTCAGCCTTTTTTTTCCTTTTCTAAACTGCTTTTGCCCATTTCTCACCCATTTTGAGCTATTTTTGACCATTGCTAACCTATTTTTACTCACTTCTAACTCATTTGAAGTCATTTTTAGCTATTTCTAGCCTTGTCTAACAAAGTTCTTTTCCAGTTTTAAGCCATTTTTGGCCATTTCTAACACGGTTTTGCACTTCTCTCATCATTGTTAAGCCGGTTTTTGGCCGTTTCTAACCCAATTTTGCTCTTCTCTAAAATCTTCAAACCAAGTTTGGCTATTTCTAAACCATTTTTTCCCAATTGCAACCCGTTTCAAGCCATAGTTTTCCTTTTCTAACCTGGTTTTGCACATCTCTAATAAATCTGGGCCCAGTTTTAACCTTCTCTAACCCATTTTTAGGCTTCTCTACCCCTTCTTAACCGATCTTTGGCCATTTCTACCCGTTTTGCACCTCTCTAACCCTTTTTAACCATTTGTGTCCATTTCTAACCCAGTTTTGCACCTCCCTAACCCTTTTTAACCAATTGTGTCCATCTCTAACCCAGTTTTGCACCTCTCTATCCCTCATAAAGCCATTTTTTCCTCTTTCTAAACCATTTTTGCCCACTTTCAACGCGTTTTAGCCATTTTTTTTTCCTTCTCTAAACGATTTTGTCACTTTATAACCAATTTTCAGCCTTTTTTTTCCTTTTCTAAACTGCTTTTGCCCATTTCTCACCCATGTTGAGCTATTTTTGACCATTGCTAACCTATTTTTACTCACTTCTAACTCATTTGAAGTCATTTTTAGCTATTTCTAGCCTTGTCTAACAAAGTTCTTTTCCAGTTTTAAGCCATTTTTGGCCATTTCTAACACGGTTTTGCACTTCTCTCATCATTGTTAAGCCGTTTTTGGCCATTTCTAACCCATTTTGCTCTTCTCTAAAAATCTTTCAAACCAAGTTTGGCTATTTCTAAATCCATTTTTTCCAATTGCAACCCGTTTCAAGCCATAGTTTTTCATTTTTCTAAACCCTGGTTTTGCACATCTCTATAAATCTGGGCCCAGTTTTAACCTTCTCTAACCCATTTATAGGCTTCTCTACCCCTTCTTAACCGATCTTTGGCCATTTCTACCGTTTGCACCTCTCTAACCCCTTTTTAAACCATTTGTGTCCATTTCTAACCAGTTTTGCACCTCCCTAACCCTTTTAACCAATTGTGTCCATCTCTAACCCAGTTTTGCACCTCTCTATCCCTCATAAAGCCATTTTTTTCCTCTTTCCTAAACCATTTTTGCCCACTTTCAACGCGTTTTAGGCCATTTTTTTCCTTCTCTAAAACGATTTTGTCACTTTATAACCAATTTTCAGCCTTTTTTTTTCCTTTTCTAAACTGCTTTTTGCCCATTTCTCACCCATTTTGAGCTATTTTTTGACCATTGCTAACCTATTTTTACTCACTTCTAACTCATTTGAAGTCATTTTTAGCTATTTCTAGCCTTGTCTAACAAAGTTTCTTTTCCAGTTTTAAGCCATTTTTGGCCATTTCTAACACGGTTTTTGCACTTCTCTCATCATTGTTAAGCCGGTTTTTGTCCGTTTCTACACCCAATTTTGCTCTTCTCTAAAAATCTTTCAAACCAAGTTTGGCTATTTCTAATCCATTTTTTCCCAATTGCAACCCGTTTCAAGCCATAGTTTTCCATTTTCTAACCTGGTTTTGCACATCTCTAATAAATCTGGTGCCCAGTTTTAACCTTCTCTAACCCATTTTTAGGCTTCTCTACCCCTTTCTTAACCGATCTTTGGCCATTTCTACCCGTTTTGCACCTCTCTAACCCTTTTTAAACCATTTGTGTCCATTTCTAACCCAGGTTTTGCACCTCCCTAACCCTTTTAACCAATTGTGTCCATCTTCTAACCCAGTTTTGCACCTCTCTATCCCTCATAAAGCCATTTTTTCCTCTTTCTAAACCATTTTTGCCACTTTCAACGCGTGTTTAGCCATTTTTTTCCTTCTCTAAACGATTTTGTCACTTTATAACCAATTTTCTTCAGCCTTTTTTTTCCTTTTCTAAACTGCTTTTGCCCATTTTCTCACCCATTTTGAGCTATTTTTGACCATTGCTAACCTATTTTTACTCACTTCTAACTCATTTGAAGTCATTTTTAGCTATTTCTAGCATTGTCTAACAAAGTTCTTTTCCAAGTTTTAAGCCATTTTTGGCCATTTCTAACACGGTTTTGCACTTCTCTTCATCACATGTTAAGCCGGTTTTGGCCGTTTCTAAACCCAATTTTGCTCTTCTCTAAAAATCTTCAAACCAAGTTTGGCTATTTCTAACCCTTTTTTTCCCAATTGCAACCCGTTTCATGCCATAGTTTTCATTTTCTAACCCGGTTTTGCACATCTCTAATAAATCTGGGTCCAGTTTTAACCTTCTCTAACCCATTTTTAGGCTTCTCTACCCCTTCTTAACCGATCTTTAGGCCATTTCTACCCGTTTTTGCACCTCTCTAACCCTTTTTAACCATATGTGTCCATTTCTAACCCAGTTTTGCACCTCCCTAACCCTTTTTAACCAATTGTGTCCATCTCTAACCCAGTGTTTGCCACCTCTCTATCCCTCATAAAGCCATTTTTTTCCTCTTTCTAACCATTTTTGCCCACTTTCAACGCGTTTTAGCCATTTTTTTTCCTTCTCTAAACGATTTTGTCACTTTATAACCAATTTTCAGCCTTTTTTTTTCCTTTTCTAAACTGCTTTTGCCCATTTCTCACCCATTTGTGAGCTATTTTTGACCATTGCTAACCTATCTTTACTCACTTCTAACTCATTTGAAGTCATTTTTAGCTATTTCTAGCCTTGTCTAACAAAGTTCTTTTCCAGTTTTTAAGCCATTTTTGGCCATTTTCTAACACGGTTTTGCACTTCTCTCATCACTGTTAAGCCGGTTTTGGCCGTTTTCTAACCAATTTTGCTCTTCTCTAAAATCTTCAACCAAGTTTGGCTATTTCTAATCCATTTTTCCCAATTGCAACCCGTTTCAAGCCATAGTTTTCCTTTTCTAACCTGGTTTTGCACTCTCTAATAAATCTGGGCCCAGTTTTAACCTTCTCTAACCCATTTTTAGCTTCTCTACCCCTTCTTAACCGATCTTTGGCCAGTTTCTACCCGTTTTGCACCTCTCTAACCCTTTTTAAACCATTTGTGTCCATTTCTAACCCAGTTTTGCACCTCCCTAACCCTTTTTAACCAATTGTGTCCATCTCTAACCCAGTTTTGCACCTCTCTATCCCTCATAAAGCCATTTTTTCCTTCTCTAAACGATTTTTGCCCACTTTCAACGCGTTTTAGAGCCATTTTTTTTTCCTTCTCTAAACGATTTTGGTCACTTGATAACCAACTTTTCAGCCTTTTTTTTCCTTTTCTAAAACTGCTTTTGCCAGTTTCTCACCCATTTTGAGCTATTTTTGACCATTGCTAACCTATTTTTACTCACTTCTAACTCATTTGAAGTCATTTTTAGCTATTTCTAGCCTTGTCTAACAAAGTTCTTTCCAGTTTTAAGCCATTTTTGACCATTGCTAACACGGTTTTTGCACTTCTCTCATCATTGTTAAGCCGGTTTTTGGTCGTTTCTAACCCAATTTTGCTCTTCTCTAAAAATCTTCAAACCAAGTTTGGCTATTTCTAATCCATTTTTTCCCAATTGCAACCCGTTTCAAGCCATAGTTTTCCTTTTCTAAACCTGGTTTTGCACATCTCTAATAAATCTGGGCCCAGTTTTAACCTTCTCTAACCCATTTTTAGCTTCTCTACCCCTTCTTAACCGATCTTTGGCCATTTCTACCGTTTTGCACCTCTCTAACCCTTTTTAAACCATTTGTGTCCATTTCTAACCAGTTTTTGCACTCCCTAACCCTTTTTAAACCAATTGTGTCCATCTCTAACCCAGTTTTGCAGCTCTCTATCCCTCATAAAGCCATTTTTTCCTCTTTCTAAACCATTTTTGCCCACTTTCAACGCGTTTAGCCATTTTTTTCCTTCTCTAAACGATTTTGTCACTTTATAACCAATTTTCAGCCTTTTTTTTCCTTTTCTAAACTGCTTTTGCCCATTTCTCACCCATTTTGAGCTATTTTTGACCATTGCTAACCTATTTTTACTCACTTCTAACTCATTTGAAGTCATTTTTAGCTATTTCTAGCCTTGTCTAACAAAGTTCTTTTCCAGTTTTAAGCCATTTTTGGCCATTTCTAACACGGTTTTGCACTTCTCTCATCATTGTTAAGCCGGTTTTGGCCGTTTCTAACCCAATTTTGCTCTTCTCTAAAAATCTTCAAACCAAGTTTGGCTATTTCTAAACCATTTTTTCCCAATTGCAACCAGTTTCAAGCCATAGTTTTCCTTTTCTAACCTGGTTTTGCACATCTCTAATAAATCTGGGCCCAGTTTTAACCTTCTCTAACCCATTTTTAGGCTTCTCTACCCCTTCTTAACCGATCTTTGGCCATTTTCTACCCGTTTTGCACCTCTCTAACCCTTTTTAACCATTTGTGTCCATTTCTAACCCAGTTTTGCACCTCCCTAACCCTTTTTAACCAATTGTGTCCATCTCTAACCCAGTTTTGCACCTCTCTATCCCTCATAAAGCCATTTTTTTCCTCTTTCTAAACCATTTTTGCCCACTTTCAACGCGTTTTAGCCATTTTTTTCCTTCTCTAAACGATTTTGTCACTTTATAACCAATTTTCAGCCTTTTGTTTCCTTTTCTAAACTGCTTTTGCCCATTTCTCACCCATTTTGAGCTATTTTTGACCATTGCTAACCTATTTTTACTCACTTCTAACTCATTTGAAGTCATTTTTAGCTATTTCTAGCCTTGTCTAACAAAGTTCTTTTCCAGTTTTAAGCCATTTTTGGCCATTTCTAACACGGTTTTGCACTTCTCTCATCATTGTTAAGCCGGTTTTGGTCGTTTCTAACCCAATTTTGCTCTTCTCTAAAAATCTTCAAACCAAGTTTGGCTATTTCTAATCCATTTTATCCCAATTTGCAACCCGTTTCAAGCCATAGTTTTCCTTTTCTAAACCTGGTTTTTGCACATCTCTAATAAATCTGGGCCCAGTTTTAACCTTCTCTAACCCATTTTTAGGCTTCTCTACCCCTTCTTAACCGATCTTTGGCCATTTCTACCCGTTTTGCACCTCTCTAACCCTTTTAAACCATTTGTGTCCATTTCTAACCAAGTTTTGCACCTCCCTAACCCTTTTTAAACCAATTGTGTCCATCTCTAACCCAGTTTTGCACCTCTCTATCCCTCATAAAGCCATTTTTTCCTCTTTCTAAACCATTTTTGCCCACTTTCAACGCGTTTTAGCCATTTTTTTCCTTCTCTAAACGATTTTGTCACTTTATAACCAATTTTCAGCCTTTTTTTTTTCCTTTTCTAAACTGCTTTTGTGCCCATTTCTCACCCATTTTGAGCTATTTTTGACCATTGCTAACCTATTTTTACTCACTTCTAACTCATTTGAAGTCATTTTAGCTATTTTCTAGCCTTGTCTAACAAAGTTCTTTCCAGTTTTAAGCCATTTTTGGCCATTTCTAACACGGTTTTGCACTTCTCTCATCACTGTTAAGCCGTTTTTGGTCCGTTTCTAACCCAATTTTGCTCTTCTCTAAAAATCTTCAAACCAAGTTTGGCTATTTCTAAACCATTTTTTCCCAATTGCAACCCGTTTCAAGCCATAGTTTTCCTTTTCTAACCTGGTTTTGCACATCTCTAATAAATCTGGGCCCAGTTTTAACCTTCTCTAACCCATTTTTAGGCTTCTCTACCCCTTCTTAACCGATCTTTGGCCATTTCTACCCGTTTTGCACCTCTCTAACCCTTTTTAACCATTTGTGTCCATTTCTAACCCAGTTTTGCACCTCCCTAACCCTTTTTAAACCAATTGTGTCCATCTCTAACCCAGTTTTGCACCTCTCTATCCCTCATAAAGCCATTTTTTCCTCTTTCTAAACCATTTTTGCCCACTTTCAACGCGTTTTCAAGCCATTTTTTTTTCCTTCTCTAAAGATTTTGTCACTTTATAACCAATTTTCCAGCCTTTTTTTCCTTTTTCTAAACTGCTTTTGCCCATTTCTCACCCATGTTGAGCTATTTTTGACCAGTGCTAACCTATTTTTACTCACTTCTAACTCATTTGAAGTCATTTTTAGCTATTTCTAGCCTTGTCTAACAAAGTTCTTTTCAGTTTTAAGCCATTTTGGCCATTTCTAACACGGTTTTGCACTTCTCTCATCACTGTTAAGCCGGTTTTTGGCCGTTTCTAAACCCAATTTTTGCTTTTCTCTAAAAATCTTCAAACCAAGTTTGGCTATTCTAAACCCATTTTTCCCAATTGCAACCCGTTTCAAGCCATAGTTTTCCTTTTCTAACCGGTTTTGCACATCTCTAATAAATCTAGGGCCCAGTTTTAACCTTCTCTAACCTATTTTTAGGCTTCTCTACCCCTTCTTAACCGATCTTTAGCCATTTCTACCTGTTTTGCACCTCTCTAACACTTTTTTAACCATTATGTGTCCATTTCTAACCCAGTTTTGCACCTCCCTAACCCTTTTTAACCAATTGTGTCCATCTCTAACCCAGTTTTGCACCTCTCTATCCTCATAAAGCCATTTTTTCCTCTTTCTAAACCATTTTTGCCCACTTTCAACGCGTTTTAGCCATTTTTTTTCCTTCTCTAAACGATTTTGTCACTTTATAACCAATTTTCAGCCTTTTTTTTCCTTTTCTAAACTGCTTTTGCCCATTTCTCACCCATGTTGAGCTATTTTTGACCATTGCTAACCTATTTTTACTCACTTCTAACTCATTTGACAGTCATTTTTAGCTATTTCTAGCCTTGTCTAACAAGTTCTTTTCCAGTTTTAAGCCATTTTTGGCCATTTCTAACACGGTTTTGCACTTCTCTCATCATTGTTAAGCCGGTTTTGGGCCGTTTCTAACCCAATTTTGCTCTTCTCTAAAAATCTTCAAACCAAGTTTGGCTATTTCTAAACCATTTTTATCCCAATTGCAACCCGTTTCAAGCCATAGTTTTCCTTTTCTAACCTGGTTTTGCACATCTCTAATAAATCTGGGCCCAGTTTTAACCTTCTCTAACCCATTTTTAGGCTTCTCTACCCCTTCTTAACCGATCTTTGGCCATTTCTACCCGTTTTGCACCTCTCTAACCCTTTTTAACCAATTGTGTCCATTTCTAACCCAGTTTGCACCTCCCTAACCCTTTTTAACCAATTGTGTCCATCTCTAACCCAGTTTTGCACCTCTCTATCCCTCATAAAGCCATTTTTTTCCTCTTTCTAAACCATTTTTGCCCACTTTCAACGCGTTTTAGCCATTTTTTTCCTTCTCTAAAACGATTTTGTCACTTTATAACCATTTTCAGCCTTTTTTTGCCTTTTCTAAACTGCTTTTGACCCATTTCTCACCCATTTTGAGCTATTTTTGACCATTGCTAACCTATTTTTACTCACTTCTAACTCATTTGAAGTCATTTTTAGCTATTTCTAGCCTTGTCTAACAAAGTTCTTTTCCAGTTTTAAGCCATTTTTGGCCATTTCTAACACGGTTTTGCACTTCTCTCATCATTGTTAAGCCGGTTTTGGTCGTTCTAACCCAATTTTGCTCTTCTCTAAAAATCTTCAAACCAAGTTTGGCTATTTCTAATCCATTTTTCCCAATTGCAACCCGTTTCAAGCCATAGTTTTCCTTTTCTAAACTGGTTTTGCACATCTCTAATAAATCTGGGCCCAGTTTTACCTTCTCTAACCCATTTTTAGGCTTCTCTACCCCTTCTTAACCGATCTTTGGCCATTTCTACCCGTTTTGCACCTCTCTAAACCCTTTTTAAAACCATTTGTGTCCATTTCTAACCCAGTTTTGCACCTCCCTAACCCTTTTTTAACCAATTGTGTCCATCTCTAACCCAGTTTTGCACCTCTCTATCCCTCATAAAGCCCATTTTTTCCATCTTTCTAAACCATTTTTGCCCACTTTCAACGCGTTTTCAGCCATTTTTTTCCTTCTCTAAACGATTTTGTCACTTTATAACCAATTTTTCAGCCTTCTTTTTTCCTTTTCTAAACTGCTTTTGCCCTTTCTCACCCATGTTGAGCTATTTTTGACCATTGCTAACCTATTTTTACTCACTTCTAACTCATTTGAAGTCATTTTTTTAGCTATTTCTAGCCTTGTCTAACAAAGTTCTTTTCCCGTTTCAAGCCATTTTTGGCCATTTCTAACACGGTTTTGCACTTCTCTCATCATTGTTAAGCCGTTTTTGGTCGTTTCTAACCCAATTTTGCTCTTCTCTAAAAATCTTCAAACCAAGTTTGGCTATTTCTAATCCATTTTTTCCCAATTGCAACCCGTTTCAAGCCATTTTTTCCTTTTCTAACCCTGGTTTTGCACATCTCTAATAAATCTGGGCCCAGTTTTAACCTTCTCTAACCCATTTTTAGACTTCTCTACCCCTTCTTAACCGATCTTTGCCATTTCTACCCGTTTTGCACCTCTCTAACCCTTTTTAAACCATTTGTGTCCATTTCTAACCCAGTTTTGCACCTCCCTAACCCTTTTTAACCAATTGTGTCCATCTCTAACCCAGTTTTGCACCTCTCTATCCCTCATAAAGCCATTTTTTTCCCTCTTTCTAAACCATTTTTGCCCACTTTCAACGCGTTTTAGCCATTTTTTTCCTTCTCTAAACGATTTTGTCACTTTATAACCAATTTTCAGCCTTTTTTTTCCTTTTCTAAACTGCTTTTGCCCATTTCTCACCCATGTTGAGCTATTTTTGACCATTGCTAACCTATTTTTACTCACTTCTAACTCATTTGAAGTCATTTTTAGCTATTTCTAGCCTTGTCTAACAAAGTTCTTTTCCAGTTTTAAGCCATTTTTTGGCCATTTCTAACACGGTTTTTGCACTTCTCTCATCACTGTTAAGCCGGTTTTGGCCGTTTCTAACCCAATTTTGCTCTTCTCTAAAAATCTTCAAACAAGTTTGGCTATTTCTAATCCATTTTTTCCCAATTGCAACCCGTTTTCAAGCCATAGTTTTCCTTTTCTAACTGTTTTTGCACATCTCTAATAAATCTGGGCCCAGTTTTTTAACCTTCTCTAACCCATTTTTAGGCTTCTTCTACCCCTTCTTAACCGATCTTTGCCATTTCTACCCGTTTTGCACCTCTCTAACCCTTTTTAACCATTTGTGTCCATTTCTAACCCAGTTTTGCACCTCCCTAACCCTTTTTAACCAATTGTGTCCATCTCTAACCCAGTTTTGCACCTCTCTATCCCTCATAAAGCCATTTTTTTCCTCTTTCTAAACCATTTTTGCCCACTTTCAACGCGTTTTTAGCCATTTTTTTTCCCTTCTCTAAACGATTTTGTCACTTTATAACCAATTTTCAGCCTTTTTTTTCCTTTTCTAAACTGCTTTTGCCCGTTTCTCACCCATTTTGAGCTATTTTTGACCATTGCTAACCTATTTTTACTCACTTCTAACTCATTTGAAGTCATTTTTAGCTATTTCTAGCCTTGTCTAACAAAGTTCTTTTCCAGTTTTAAGCCATTTTTGGCCATTTCTAACACGGTTTTGCACTTCTCTCATCATTGTTAAGCCGGTTTTGGTCGTTTCTAACCCAATTTTGCTCTTCTCTAAAAATCTTCAAACCAAGTTTGGCTATTTCTAATCCATTTTTTCCCAATTGCAACCCGTTTCAAGCCATAGTTTTCCTTTTCTAACCTGGTTTTGCACATCTCTAATAAATCTGGGCCCAGTTTTTACCTTCTCTAACCCATTTTTAGGCTTCTCTACCCTTCTTAACGATCTTTGGCCATTTCTACCCGTTTTGCACCTCTCTAACCCTTTTTAACCATTTGTGTCCATTTCTAACCCAGTTTTGCACCTCCCTAACCCTTTTTAACCAATTGTGTCCATTCTAACCCGTTTTGCACCTCTCTATCCCTCATAAAGCTTTTTTTCCTCTTTCTAAACCATTTTTGCCCACTTTCAACGCGTTTTAGCCATTTTTTTTTCCTTCTCTAAAAGATTTTGTCACTTTATAACCAATTTTCAGCCTTTTTTTCCTTTTCTAAACTGCTTTTGCCCATTTTCTCACCCATTTTGAGCTATTTTTGACCATTGCTAACCTATTTTTACTCACTTCTAACTCATTTGAAGTCATTTTTTGCTATTTCTAGCCTTGTCTAACAAAGTACTTTTCCAGTTTTAAGCCATTTCTGGCCATTTCTACCCGTTTTGCACCTCTCTAACCCTTTTAAACCATTTGTGTCCATTTCTAACCCAGTTTTGCACCTCCCTAACCCTTTTTAACCAATTGTGTCCATCTCTAACCCAGTTTTGCACCTCTCTATCCCTCATAAAGCCATTTTTTCCTCTTTCTAAACCATTTTTTGCCCACTTTCAACGCGTTTTAGCCTTTTTTTCCTTCTCTAAACGATTTTTGTCACTTTATAACCATTTTCAGCCTTTTTTTTCCTTTTCTAAACTGCTTTTGCCCATTTCTCACCCATGTTGAGCTATTTTTGACCATTGCTAACCTATTTTTACTCACTTCTAACTCATTTGAAGTCATTTTTAGCTATTTCTAGCCTTGTCTAACAAGTTCTTTTCCAGTTTTTAAGCCATTTTTGGCCATTTCTAACACGGTTTTGCACTTCTCTCATCATTGTTAAGCCGGTTTTGGCCGTTTCTAACCCAATTTTGCTCTTCTCTAAAAATCTTCAAACCAAGTTTGGCTATTTCTAAACATTTTTTCCCAATTGCAACCCGTTTCAAGCCATAGTTTTCCTTTTCTAACCTGGTTTTGCACATCTCTAATAAATCTGGGCCAGTTTTAACCTTCTCTAACCCATTTTTAGGCTTCTCTACCCCTTCTTAACCGATCTTTGGCCATTTCTCTACCCTTTTTGCACCTCTCTAACCCTTTTTAACCATTTGTGTCCATTTCTAACCCAGTTTTGCACCTCCCTAACCCTTTTTAACCAATTGTGTCCATCTCTAACCCATTTTGGCACCTCTCTATCCCTCATAAAGCCATTTTTTTCCTCTTTCTAAACCATTTTTGCCCACTTTCAACGCGTTTTAAGCCATTTTTTTCCTTCTCTAAACGATTTTGTCACTTTATAACCAATTTTCAGCCTTTTTTTTTTTTTCCTTTTCTAAACTGCTTTTGCCCATTTCTCACCCATGTTGAGCTATTTTTGACCATTGCTAACCTATTTTTACTCACTTCTAACTCATTTGAAGTCATTTTTAGCTATTTCTAGCCTTGTCTAACAAAGTTCTTTTCCAGTTTTAAGCCATTTTTGGCCATTTCTAACACGGTTTTGCACTTCTCTCATCATTGTTAAGCCGGTTTGGCGTTTCTAACCCAATTTTGCTCTTCTCTAAAATCTTCAAACCAAGTTTGGCTATTTCTAACCATTTTTTCCCAATTGCAACCCGTTTCAAGCCATAGTTTTCCTTTTCTAACCTGGTTTTGCACATCTCTAATAAATCTGGCCCAGTTTTAACCTTCTCTAACCCATTTTTAGGCTTCTCTACCCCTTCTTAACCGATCTTTGGACATTTCTACCCGTTTTGCACCTCTCTAACCCTTTTTAACCATTTGTGTCCATTTCTAACGCAGTTTTGCACCTCCCTAACCCTTTTTAACCAATTGTGTCCCATCTCTAACCCAGTTTTGCACCTCTCTATCCCTCATAAAGCCATTTTTTCCTCTTTCTAAACCATTTTTGCCCACTTTCAACGCGTTTTAGCCATTTTTTTCCTTCTCTAAACGATTTTGTCACTTTATAACCAATTTCAGCCTTTTGTTTTCCTTTTCTAAACTGCTTTTCCCATTTCTCACCCATGTTGAGCTATTTTTGACCATTGCTAACCTATTTTTACTCACTTCTACTTC